>NW_008364541.1:0-202 GCF_000622305.1 Nannospalax galili
CAGCAGTGAATGAGCGTTCCCCTTTCTCCACATCCTTGCCAGCATTTGATAACACTTTTTCTCTTGATCCTAGCCAGTCCGGTTGGGGTAAGGTGGTACCTTAGCGTGTTTTTTTTTTTTTTTAATTTGCGTTTCCCTGATTACTAACCACGTTGAACACTTTTAAAGATGTTTCTTAGACATCTTTATTTCTTCCTTTGAG
>NW_008364542.1:0-202 GCF_000622305.1 Nannospalax galili
AGAGACCATGTGGCTACAAAGCGTCTGTGAGCCTGAGAGTCCAGGTGAGGCCAGGGTCTCCCTGCTTCCCAGTCCCTCGTCCTCACAGCCCAGGCTATGCCCCATCTCCTTCCTCTTTGCAAAGCTGTCATTTGCTAGGGACAAAGGATGCTTGAGAGAAAGTTGCTCTCGCTCAGTGCCTTCCTTACTGAATTGCTGAGGC
>NW_008364543.1:0-202 GCF_000622305.1 Nannospalax galili
CAGATTCAGGTAGCTTTGCTAGCCAGATTGTCCTGGGTATCCTGGGGTTCCAGTAGCTCTTTCTCCTGAGTGTTGGAATCATAGGTGGTGGGCACAGCTGCGTGGCCTTGTACTTTGATTCTGAGGATCTGAATTCTGGTTTTCATGCTTGGCAGCAAGTGCTCTATCCACTGATCAAACTCCTCAACCCCAGGTACCCAAG
>NW_008364544.1:0-202 GCF_000622305.1 Nannospalax galili
TTGAGTCCCATCCTGTTCCATCCAGTCCCACCCAAGAGCCTTGAATGCCACAGAACTCGCCCTGTAGCCCAGGCTGGCCTTGATCTCACAGAGACCCACCTCTGCCTCCGGAATGCTGGGATTAAAGGCATGCACCACCTCGCCCCAGCTCCTTGCCTTTTTCTTCCAGCTGTGTGGGCAGCCTTGCATCCACAGGGCTCTG
>NW_008364545.1:0-202 GCF_000622305.1 Nannospalax galili
ATCTTTTGTCATTTTAATTTTTGCTTATTTTACCATGAATGGATCCACACTTTTTTCAGATTTTATCTAAAATATACTAAAATTATTATGCCAAAATATGCAGAATGATTAGAAATGAGTGCACCTTAAGTGCAGAGTGCTGAAAATGTTCAGGGAAAATCAGCCTTGAGCCACTGGCAAAATTAAGACTGAACATCAGGCC
>NW_008364546.1:0-202 GCF_000622305.1 Nannospalax galili
CCAAATATTAGAATGCCTAATTAGCAAATTGCAAAATAGGAGTTTCTGTGTTGATACATTCCTTTCCACTTGTGTTAGTCAAATCAGGAGAGCCAAACGTAGACCTTCATTGAAAACGTCTAACTTACTTTCATGTTAACTGCGCATCCGTAGTGAACTTGAGACACATGTTTCTATGAATAGGTCTAATTTTGCACAGAAA
>NW_008364547.1:0-202 GCF_000622305.1 Nannospalax galili
ATCACTTATCATCAAATATCAGCACCTTAATGTGTAGTGGCAATTTCTTCACCTGTGACAGCCAGAATTAAATACATGAAATTCATTTGTGAACTGGGAAGTGTCATACAAATGCAATTTCCAGATGTGGCCACGTGACTCCCCACCTTCTTGGTGATGTAGTTCTTTCTGGGGATTACCAGGTTTTCACTTAGCCACTGAC
>NW_008364548.1:0-202 GCF_000622305.1 Nannospalax galili
GAAAGAGTTTAAGCTCGATTTATTTTATTTTATTCTTTTAATTATGTGTATATGTATGTGGGTTTGTGCATGTGAGAGAGCAGTTAAAGAGGGCATCTGATGCTCCAGATCTGGAGTGACAGGAAGTTATGAGCTGCCTGATTGTGGGCAGGGAACTGCTCTGGTTCTCCACAAAAGTAGTATGTACTCTAGTGACTGAGTC
>NW_008364549.1:0-202 GCF_000622305.1 Nannospalax galili
ATAAAATAGCTCACTGTGAGTCTGAGCCTGGCAGACTTGCCCTGACTCCTTTTTCTTGTAGGAACTACATGGAAATTTTTGTGAGGTTAGGTAAAAAGACCTAAAATGATTGATCACTTACAATGTGCTTCATGCCTGGAGTATTACCTGCATTTCAATATATTCAGTTCTTACAACAATTTCACAGGATCATGTTTGTATT
>NW_008364550.1:0-202 GCF_000622305.1 Nannospalax galili
GACATTAGAAATAAGTTTTCTTGGTGAAATAGGTAATATTTTTGTTCCACAGAATGGATGGAATATTTTTGAGACACAATCTACCTTTTCCTAAATAGGAATTAAAAATCTAGCAGACTATTTGTAGCCTACAGTGCTATCCTGTGTATAGCTATTAGTACATATTCTCTTGGCCATGAAATCCTGATTCTAGAATATTGAC
>NW_008364551.1:0-202 GCF_000622305.1 Nannospalax galili
TCTCCTTTTGATTTTCTTGTGGCAAGTATTTAGATCTGCCAGACCTTAAATTCGTTCACAGTACTTTGTAACTCACATTGGAGGTTTCTATTTTGGGATTAATTCTATTTGAATTCCTCTTGTCTGTCTCTCTGGTGGTTCCTTCTCTTCGCTTTGGTTTCCTTAGTATTTCTACCTTACTTTTCGCCTAAACTAGTCTTAC
>NW_008364552.1:0-202 GCF_000622305.1 Nannospalax galili
CCAATGAAGAGGAGACACATAGCCAAGTGAATCAATGAGGATCAGGCCGGGGACGTATAAAAGAAAGCCCTAAAGGCAAAATAAACGAGCTTGCTGGCGTCTTGCTGATGACTAGTGTCTCCCGAGATCTGTGTCGTTGAGCTAGTGCCCACTCTCCCACTGCCCCCTGGGACAGAGGTCTAGAGCCACAACAGACAGCAAC
>NW_008364553.1:0-202 GCF_000622305.1 Nannospalax galili
AACTACACACCTGAGGGACCCATATCTTCTCTGTAGGAAAGAACTTTCCATACCAGGATCTCCACAGTAGATGTTCATTTGAAGTTTATACTGTGTCCCTGGGTGTCACATATCTATGTAGGATCGTGAGTGGGACTGGATGTATGATGGTCTTTGGGGTATAATTTTGGCAATAATATCCCAGGAATGAGAGAAGGCCCTC
>NW_008364554.1:0-202 GCF_000622305.1 Nannospalax galili
TCGCTTATTAGACTGGAAGAGAGTAGGGGAATGGAGACATGAGTTGGTGGTGAGAGTACTGCCTGCTTTTAAAGAGGACCTGGGTTAAGTTCCCAGCACCCACATGGCAGCTAAAAACCATTCATAACTTCACTTCCAGGGGATCTGATGCCCTCTTCTGGTCTCTCAAGGCATTGTATAACACAGGTGCACTTACAAAAAT
>NW_008364555.1:0-202 GCF_000622305.1 Nannospalax galili
TATATTGCTTTTTCCCCGAGTCTGTGTTATTTCCTTTAATTTAGGAGTTTCTAGTTCCATCCATTTATCTACAAATTTCATGATTTCAATTCATTCTTTCATATGTGAACATCCAATTTTTTATAGCACCATTTGTTGAAGATGCTGTCTTTCTGCTAGAGTATATTTTTGACATCTTTGTCTGTCTGTAATTACATGAACT
>NW_008364556.1:0-202 GCF_000622305.1 Nannospalax galili
AGCTGCTGAGCTGTCTCTCCAGCCACTTCTATGGATTTGATGAACATTTTTGTTCATTCTCCCACATTATTCAATACATATAATGGCCTATTGAGAATCAACAATCACACAACAAATAGGAGATTAGGAATCTAATAAATTGTATGATGAGTAATCCTGGGTGTCAACTTGACTGGATCTGGGATTAACTGAAATGAAAGGG
>NW_008364557.1:0-202 GCF_000622305.1 Nannospalax galili
AGCTTTTGACCACATTGAGATCACTCTGTGAGGTCCTTGGTACTTGAGAATGTACATATGGGTAGATGTCTGCGGTTTTAATTTTGGGACAGGACATAGACATCAGGTCACCACTCACCATGGTGCCATATGCCACTCACGGAAGATGTGTTCAGGTTTTTGTAAAGAGCTTAATTGGAGCTGAGGCAAGGGACTGTGACTT
>NW_008364558.1:0-202 GCF_000622305.1 Nannospalax galili
ACATAAAAGAGAGCAGGTAACACGACCATGTGCACATCAAAGTTGGCAGGTCACTCGACCGTGTGCACGTCAAAGAATGCAGGTGACATCATCATGTGCACTTCAGATGGGGCAGGTGACACGACCACCTTTATGGTAGAGTTGGCAGGTATCAAAACCATGTGCACATCAAAGATGGCAGGTGACACGACTATGTGCACGT
>NW_008364559.1:0-202 GCF_000622305.1 Nannospalax galili
TATCTTCTCTGGAGAAGCAAGTATCAGGAGAACTGCCTCCAGACCGCTGTGTGCAATGCTGCCACAGGATTCCCACAAAGGAATGTGGAGGTGCTAACAGGCACGGGCGTGTATTCTACCTTAGCCGCCTAGATTGTGTACACAGGTGGCCGCTGCTGCCACGTGGGCTTGAAAGCAACTCCCTAACAAGGGGGCTGGAGAA
>NW_008364560.1:0-202 GCF_000622305.1 Nannospalax galili
TAGAATGGGTTCAGTATACTAAAAACTGTATAAAAAGAGGAAATAAACACACAAGCACACTCAAATTGCTTGCTACATACACACTGTCCCCAGAATGATATAAAAATTAATAACAAGTAAACTCCAGAAACAGAAACAGATAGTTGGAACACAAGAGTGACAAAGCTTTCCAAAGCACATACTTTACCATCTTTTGAACTGT
>NW_008364561.1:0-202 GCF_000622305.1 Nannospalax galili
GACAATAGCCTGTGTTATTTTGGGAGTCTCTTAAACTACTCTGACCAACAATTTTAAGGACATTTATTCTGCCTAATACTGTGTTCCTTGTTATATAGCCTTCAGGTATACACATGCACTCACATCCAGATATTATATGTGCATTTCTCAGGGTTTTATGAGTTGACACATTTCCCTATGATTTTTGATACCACCTAAGATC
>NW_008364562.1:0-202 GCF_000622305.1 Nannospalax galili
GAAAGAAATAAAAATATTCCTAGAACTAAATGAAAAGGACAATACAACACACACAAAAAAACCTCTGGGACACACTGAAAGCTGTCATTAGAGGGAAGTTTTTAGCTTTAAGTGCCTACATCAAAAAATCGAAAGAACAAAAATAAATAACAACATTGCAACTCAAGACACTTGAAAAGCAAAAACAAATGAAACCCAAACC
>NW_008364563.1:0-202 GCF_000622305.1 Nannospalax galili
GACTCAGAAGGGCAGCTTCTACAGCCGGTACATGTGCTGTCTCTATCCCTGTCCGATGAACACCGCCTGTTTCAGGTGGATCAAGAAAAGGCGGGCCAGGGAGAAATGGACTCCTGGTTGCAGAGGTTCCCTTCCACGTGGGCCAAGACCGGGGGGAATTGGCCTCGCCAAACACCTGCCCCTGGTTGTTGTTCAACTCAAA
>NW_008364564.1:0-202 GCF_000622305.1 Nannospalax galili
CCGATTCTTCTTGTCCTCTTATACCTGATGATTTTAACAACACATTCCTAGGCCTCCCATTACCACTGGGGTTTGAGAAGACACGTGGCCAGGACTCAAAAACACAACTCAAGAGAACTTTAAAAAAATTTATTTATTATTATTTTTTTTAATTTATTATTTTTATTTGATGTGTATGTGTGTATTGCCTGCATGTAGGTAA
>NW_008364565.1:0-202 GCF_000622305.1 Nannospalax galili
GGCATTGTGATGTCACACTGAGTATTGTGATTTCACATTGGAACATTAAGAAGGCATATTGTGCATTGTAATGTCATTGTGATGAGACATTACAGCACTGTGAGATGATATTGTGCACTGTGTTGGCACACTGAACATTTTGATGACACGATGGAGCATTGTGATAGCACATTTAGGCATTGTGATGGCATATCGGGACATT
>NW_008364566.1:0-202 GCF_000622305.1 Nannospalax galili
TCTTGTGATCAGAACTCTCATTATTGACTGCCCCTTGGAAGCCAGGAACCCATTCTTTACATGGTCTCATTTTAATCCAACAGCCCTACCAGTTAGAGACTATTATTTTTTATTATCATTATTATTATTGTTGTTGTTGTTAGTGCTGCACTTTAACAAATGGATAACCAAGACTCAAGGAGACTTGCTTGAGGTTCCACGG
>NW_008364567.1:0-202 GCF_000622305.1 Nannospalax galili
TGGAGCATTATGATGTCACGATGGAGCTTTGTGATGTCACATTGGAATTTGCGAAGTCATATTGTAACATTGTGAAGGCACCATGGAGCATTTTGATATCATATTGGAGCACTGTGATGACATAATGGAACATTGTGAAGTCATATTGCAGCATTTTGATGGCACATTGGCGCAATATAATGGCCCATGGGGCGATAGTGAT
>NW_008364568.1:0-202 GCF_000622305.1 Nannospalax galili
GGAGAGATGGCTCAGCAGTTAAGAGCACTGACTGCTCTTCCAGAGGACCCGAGTTCAATTCCCAGCACCCATATGGTGGCTACGAACCAGCCTTAACTCCAGTTCCAGGGGAATCCGAAAACCCTCTTCTGACCTCTGCTGCATTGAATGATACAGGTGCACTCACATGCATGCAGCCAAAACACTCATACACATTAAAAAA
>NW_008364569.1:0-202 GCF_000622305.1 Nannospalax galili
TGGAATACTCTTCTCTACTAATGACTATTGCTCTCATCCTTTGAAGGTGAATAAAAGCCATTCATCTTGCATTACAATAAAAATCTCTGGTCCCAAGACAAATATGTTGGGCTAAGTCACAAAATAAACCAGTCACAAAGTTCCTAGCCTACTCACAAAGAAAAACATTCACCCCATGGGCCTGTATGGGCTGTATAACATT
>NW_008364570.1:0-202 GCF_000622305.1 Nannospalax galili
TGACGTGCAGATGGTCATGTCACCTGCCCTCTTAGTCATACACATGGTTGTGTCACCTGTCCTCTTTGACGTGCACATGGTCATGTCAGCTGAACTCTCTGAAATAAAGAAGGTTGTGTCACCTGACCCCTCTGACGTGCACATGGTCATGTCACCTCCCCCCCTGACGTGCGCATGGTCGTGTCACCTGCCCTCTCTGACG
>NW_008364571.1:0-202 GCF_000622305.1 Nannospalax galili
TAGTGGAAGGAGAGAAATGACTCCTGCAAATTGTCTTCTAACCTCCACATTCATGCCATACACATGCACACAAGATAAATGAATAGAATATAAAGAGTAACTTATGAAATAAAAGCAAAAGAAAAAAAATTTTAAGAAGTATGGAGCAGCTGGATGTGATGGTGCACATCTTTAGTCCCAGCACTCAGGAGGCAGAGGCAGG
>NW_008364572.1:0-202 GCF_000622305.1 Nannospalax galili
GGGTTAGAATTAGGGTTAGGGATGGGTTAGTGTTAGGAGTTAGGGTTAGGGATAGGGTTTTAGGGTTTTAGGTTCTTTTTAGGTTTTTTTAAGGGTATTTTTACGTTTTTTTTAGTTTTTTTTAAGGATTTCTTTAGGGATTTAGGGGTTTTTTTAGTTAGGGTTTTTTGGGGATTAGGGTTTTTCAGGGTTTGTTTTTTTT
>NW_008364573.1:0-202 GCF_000622305.1 Nannospalax galili
TCCAAAATATGCAGATAAAGTAGTGTAGAAATGGATAGTGTAGGCATCCCAATGTTTCTCAAGCGTGATCATGTACTTGCTCCAATCACCACCCCCATAAAAGCTTAACCATGCTTTAGCTCTCAAAAGGAAGCTTTTGACTTCTGACAGAAGGAATAGACGACCTAGCTCATCATTTGAGGTGTTACCATTAATATTTTAC
>NW_008364574.1:0-202 GCF_000622305.1 Nannospalax galili
CTGTAATTATCCATTTTTCACTTCACATGCAAAGTGATCTGAAGCAGTGTAGTGAAGGTGACCCGGGAAGCTCAGGCTTCTGCTTCCGCTCTGTAGCCATATGACCCTGAGTACCACCTTCAGCATGGTGTGTCTGCCCCCCCATAGTGTATGTACTGGAGCTTTTCCATCCTGCCTGCTTCCTCCCACTGTCAATCATTCT
>NW_008364575.1:0-202 GCF_000622305.1 Nannospalax galili
TGTTTAAAAGCATTGCTTTGGCTGCAGGATCTGTTATTTTTCTATCAAAACTGGCTTGCACTCTTAGTATAAAGTCTGGGAGAGCCTCAGTAGGCTTTTGTTTTAAAAAAGTTAATGAAGAAGTCTCTCCAGGTCCAGTAGGCAAGGGGGCTAGGCGGTCCCAGGCTTGTAATGCACATAAGCAGACTTGCTCAAAACAGCC
>NW_008364576.1:0-202 GCF_000622305.1 Nannospalax galili
TTGTGATGGCACATTGGAGCATTATAATGTTATATTGCAGCACTGTGATGTCAAAAGAACCATTGTGAAGTCATATTGTAACATTGTGATGGCACAGTAGAGCAATATGATGGCACATGGGCGATAGTGTTGGCACATTGTAGAACTCTGGTGTCACATTGGAGCATTGTGATGTCACAATGTAACATTGTGAAGTCATATT
>NW_008364577.1:0-202 GCF_000622305.1 Nannospalax galili
TTTTTTCTGTTTCCTGTCCACCAAGACCTCTCTCTTTCCTGTCCACCAAAAGAAGGGGTCTTGGTGGACAGGAAACAGAAAAAATGGATCTGAAATACCAAGGGATTTGGTTCCTGACAACCTTCCTCCCACCCACTCCTCAGTGGCAAGTCTAGACAGAGACAGCTCTTTCCCACTCTCTAAGCCCACCATGACTCCATCA
>NW_008364578.1:0-202 GCF_000622305.1 Nannospalax galili
GGATATATCAGAGGTTGATATAGATGCTCCATTTAGGGCTGAGCAGTCAGTTTTATTTTCTGTATTGACTGCTGATTGCTGCAAGAAGAATCCACTCCCACCTAGGTTGAGAGCAGCCCAGGACTGTGGGTATAAATGTAAATATTTAGAGGACAATTTGATAACATGACTATTTAGGAAAATAACAATGGAAGGGTCTAGC
>NW_008364579.1:0-202 GCF_000622305.1 Nannospalax galili
TGAATGGTGACCATGGTGAGTGCTGATCATGGTGAGTGGTGACCATGGTGAGGAGTGTCGACCATGGTGAGTGGTGATTATGGTGAGCGGTGACCCTGGCGAGTGGTGATTATGGTGAGTGCTGACCCTGGTGAGTGGTGACCCTGGTGAGTGGTGACCATGGTGAGTGCTGATCATGGTGAGTGGTGACCATGGTGAATGG
>NW_008364580.1:0-202 GCF_000622305.1 Nannospalax galili
CCTTGCTCAACTGATGCTCTAGCAGAGAGTTACAAAAAAAAAAAACCAAAAGAAACAGATATTTACACCATGAAGTTGCCCTCAGCTTATAACTGGATAGGATGAGAAGATCTGGGCTCAATGGCACTTAGAGGTGGGTGTGGGTGAATGTGGGAGAGCATCATGAAATGGGTGAATCACAGAAATTTTGTCTGAGGTGAAA
>NW_008364581.1:0-202 GCF_000622305.1 Nannospalax galili
TAGTCGTGTCACCTGCCCCCTCTGACCTGCTGATGGTCGTGTCACCTGCCCACTCTGATGTGCACATGGTCGTGTGACCTGCCCACTATGACGTGCAGATTGTCCTGTCACATGCCCCTCTGATGTGCAGATGGTCGTGTCACTTGCCTTGTCTGACGTGCACATGGTCGTGTCACCTGCCCTCTCTGCCATGAAGATGGTC
>NW_008364582.1:0-202 GCF_000622305.1 Nannospalax galili
AGAGATGGAGGTTGTGCATGGGCTCGACAGCATGGACTCCCACTCACGAAACCTGACGTGGCTATAGCTGCTGCTGAGCGCCAGATCTGCCAACAGCAGAGACCAACACTGAGCCTCTAATATTACACTGTTCCCTGTGGTGACCAGCCTACAACCTGATGGCAGGTTGACTACATTGGACCACTTCCATCTTGGAGGGGAC
>NW_008364583.1:0-202 GCF_000622305.1 Nannospalax galili
TTATTTTTATTTTATGTGTATGCGTGTATTGCACCCATGTCATCCAATATCTGAGGAGGTCAGAAGAGGGCATTAGATCCCATGGAACTGGAGTTTCGAACAGAACTGAACCCAGGTCCTCCACAAGAGCAATCGGTGCTCTTAATTGCTGAGCCATCTCTCCAGCCCTTTCTGTTAATACTTTAACTGTGATTTCTTCATT
>NW_008364584.1:0-202 GCF_000622305.1 Nannospalax galili
TATAAGAGCAGCCAGATGCCTGTAACTATTATTACTAAATATATTAATCAGCAGTGTATTCTATTCAACAGGGATAGTTCCTGTTGTCAAAGAGAACATGCTACACAGCATTTTCTATTCAAATCAAGTATTTGAGTGGGTCAGTTTTAAGGATGTAAATAGTTCCTGCACAAAAACTTATAAAAATAATTGAGAAGTTAAC
>NW_008364585.1:0-202 GCF_000622305.1 Nannospalax galili
TGCTCCATAGTCCCCTGGAACTTATTTGACCTAGGAGGGCAAAGAACTAAAACTGTCCCTTTAATTCCCTCTGACCAGATTAGTAAAGGCCTGAAAGTATACGTATTACACACCCAAAAGGTTTAGTTATAGCACCTTGGTATTTTTATATATATTTTATTTATTATTTTTATTATTTTATGTGTATGAGTGTATTGCCTGA
>NW_008364586.1:0-202 GCF_000622305.1 Nannospalax galili
CTTGACATGTATGGTTTCGCATCACTAAAAGTGTTGGATAATTATTTAATGTAATTTTCTTCTTTTGCATGTGCCAGTCTTATTGTTTCTATTACATTGCAACTGAACTTTCATGGCAAGCTTAGAAGTTAGATCATCAATCATACATAAATTATTTCTGTAGGCAACGGAATGTGCAATGTAGAACACAAATACTTTTTCA
>NW_008364587.1:0-202 GCF_000622305.1 Nannospalax galili
TATTTTTAAAACCTATATGCTACTAAATCTGAAAGTCTAAAAGAAATGGATCGATATGT
The DNA here is from genome assembly GCF_000622305.1 of Nannospalax galili. Classification (NCBI taxonomy): domain Eukaryota; kingdom Metazoa; phylum Chordata; class Mammalia; order Rodentia; family Spalacidae; genus Nannospalax; species Nannospalax galili. The sequence goes on from NW_008364587.1 coordinate 60, forward strand.
GAAATCATGGGACCCTCCAAATTTAAACCAAGATGAGATCAACAGTTTTAACAGACCCATAACATATAAGGAAATTTTAATAATAATACAACTCCTCCCAACTAAAAAAAGCCCAGGCCCAGATGGATTTACAGCAGAATTCT
>NW_008364588.1:0-202 GCF_000622305.1 Nannospalax galili
GTACACCCGCCTCTTCTCTCTGCTGTCTGCTTACGAACGGAGAGACTGCCCAGGGAACATCGAAGAAGAGGGTCAGGAAGATCGTAAGAGCCGGATGATGGGGAAGAGCGTCGTGAGCAGTGTCTTCTGTGTGACAGGGCCTCTGCAATCGGGAGCTACAGCTGTGGCCACTGAATAAGATTTGCACAAAAAATGCCATGAA
>NW_008364589.1:0-202 GCF_000622305.1 Nannospalax galili
TGTGCAATTCATACAAAATATCCCAATCATATTCAGGCCCCCTTCCCCATCTGCACACCCCATAACTCCCCTCCACCAGGTTGCATGAATTCTCTTCATACATGTTAAGACCTATTGAATAAAGTTTGTGTACCCAGATGTCCCTCAGCATGAATTCATCCACTAGAATCTAATTAGACTATCTAGACTCATTCCCTTAAAG
>NW_008364590.1:0-202 GCF_000622305.1 Nannospalax galili
GTATATAAATTATTTTTAAAGAATGATAATTAATTGTTATACAAATAATATATGCACAGCAAAAGATAGAGCTGTTGCCTTTGTCCCTACAGTGGGTTCTTTTTTTGTTTGTTTTGTGGCAATTAGGATTGAACTGGGCCCTCACACGTTAAGCAAGCTCTCTATCACTGAACTATGTATGTCTCTTGGCCCCTAGAGTGAG
>NW_008364591.1:0-202 GCF_000622305.1 Nannospalax galili
GAACTAGAAACTGTTATACTAAGTGAAGTAACACAGCCTCAGAAAAAAAATAGACATAAGTTTTTCCTCATATGGGGATCCTAGAACCAAATCCAGATAAGTGAGTATGTATCCAGACCTAACTACAGGAACCAGGATAACAGAAAGGAACCAGGGACGTAAAAGAAAAGAAAGAACCTGAAGGAGAAGAACAGTAGGAAAC
>NW_008364592.1:0-202 GCF_000622305.1 Nannospalax galili
TTATTTATTGTTGAAAATACGGTACTCTAAGACATTGAGTGACTATATATAATTATCATTATCTCTCAGATTTGGAGCTCCTTATCTTCAAATCACTTTGTTTAGGATATTTGCCTGTTAACCAGCTGTTATTTTTTCTTCTTTTGTCCTCCCGTATTTTAACTTTGAAGGGTTTTAGTCACTGAGTTGGAATCCTTACATG
>NW_008364593.1:0-202 GCF_000622305.1 Nannospalax galili
TAATACAACTTGGCAATCTGATGTGTGAAAATGCTCTAGATGAGAAGCAGATATTTGAACCCAGTTGTGGGGTCTCTCCCTCTCCTTGAGGGTCATTGGCCACCGATCCATGAGGACAAGGGGAGCAGAAGCGATGAGTGGGGTCAGGGCAGCCAGTGAGCACTGACAGAAGAAAGCCCTTCTGGGGAGGCAGGTTCAACAA
>NW_008364594.1:0-202 GCF_000622305.1 Nannospalax galili
AATCACAATGCTCAGTGTGACATCACAATGCCCAATGAATCATCACAGTCCTCATTGTTCCATCACAATGCTCAAAGCGCACTCACAATGCTCCAATGTGCCATCGTATTGCTCCAATATGTAATCATAATGTTTCAATGTGCCCTCAAATGACCATTGTGCCATCAAAATTCCCCAATGTTCCATCACAATGCTCAAATAT
>NW_008364595.1:0-202 GCF_000622305.1 Nannospalax galili
GGTGTTGCAGGACCAGGGAAGCAGAGAGAGGTGAGGGCGGGACCGGGTCCAAAGGCAGTACTCCTGGTTCCCAAGGAAGGCACCTAGCTGGTCTGGGTGAGAAGGGTCAGGAAGTAGCACTGGCTCCCCAGGTTTTGGGGCCCGAAGACTTGGAATGGCACAGGGCCCAAGCTTGGAGTAGAGAACAGCGGGGGAGATGGAA
>NW_008364596.1:0-202 GCF_000622305.1 Nannospalax galili
GAGAATTGACCTGGGGGAGCTTGGAGTGTTCCCACTTTGTTCACGTAAGGCATCAGCCATGGCTGGACTCTCTACAAGCGTCACACTTTTCTTTTCCTTCTTCGGTAGCGTATCCAGGGGCAGATTTGTAGGAGGAGAGAGACTGGTTATGAGCACGTCTGAAGAAACTGTTTTGTCCCATTGTAAATTGTTTTCTTTTAAA
>NW_008364597.1:0-202 GCF_000622305.1 Nannospalax galili
GCAGCCAAAGCAATGCTTTTAAACAGCCTTGTCTGAGAAGGAATGACCCCTAAGCACAGACAAGCATGCCAGGGATTAAAGAATAAGCATTATGAGAAGTGGATTGTAGCCACCCATGACATTGGGACAGCTACGTACCAGGCTTCCTCCATTGCCCAAGCCCTTGCAGTTGCAACTCAGTCCAACTTAAAATGCTTTAAAT
>NW_008364598.1:0-202 GCF_000622305.1 Nannospalax galili
CTTAACCACCTTTCACATTGAGAATGCCTTGTTGAGATGACAGGAACTCAGTGCATACATTAGAGGACCTTGGTCTCAACAATTCCTTAGTTATACCATTAGACTTTCTTCCCAGATTTTCACCTTAAATGAAACAAGAGCTGACACCCCGCCCTTTGATTCATCCTTTATTGATCAAGTTTGGAATCGCCTCAAGGGTATC
>NW_008364599.1:0-202 GCF_000622305.1 Nannospalax galili
AAAAGAAAGACACATGCCCATGGTACGGTACAGGTTGTTGTATTCAGTTTTCAGTTTTCTTATCTCCTGGCATAGTTAGTGACAAACAGGTCAAGCTCCTTCAGTGCATGAAGATTTGCTGGTTTCGAGCCTTAGCTTGCCTCACTTTATGAGTCTCAGTGCAACTTTTGGTCTCTTATCAGGAAATATCAAGGAATATTTC
>NW_008364600.1:0-202 GCF_000622305.1 Nannospalax galili
TGTTACCTGGGAGTGACTCTATATTGCCTTTCCTGTCTCCTGCTAGCTCCTTTTTGTCTTCTTTCAAACTTACTAAAACCCTCATATTTTGTGGGTCAAGATGTATAAAGTATTTGGAAACTGTCTTGGCCATTTTTCATAAAGTTAAGCATCCCAATATAGCACTCATCAGTGCCATTTTTAAGTATCTATCCAAGAGAAA
>NW_008364601.1:0-200 GCF_000622305.1 Nannospalax galili
ATATATATATATATCGCTGGGTATGGTTATGCACACCTTTAATCCCAGCACTCAGGATCAAGCAGATCAAGCAGATCTCTCTGATATCAAGGCCAGTCTGTCTACATAGCCAGTTCCAGGCTAGCTAGGGCTACAGGGAAACTGTCTCCAAAAAAAAATGTATACACACACACACACACACACACACACACACACACACA
>NW_008364602.1:0-202 GCF_000622305.1 Nannospalax galili
AAACAGGTAAGGGAGGCTGGAAGGATGGCTCAGCAGTTAAGAGCACTGGCTGCTCTTGAAGAGACTTGGGCTCCATTCCCAGCACCCATGGCAGCTAAGAACTATCTAAACTCCAGTTCCAGAGGACCTCATGCCCTCTCCTGACTTCCCTTGGCATTGCACACACATGGTACACTTACATGCAGGGTTAACACTCATCCAC
>NW_008364603.1:0-202 GCF_000622305.1 Nannospalax galili
ACATACACATACACACGTAGCTATACACAGACACACACACTACACATACATACATACATACACAGTCATACACATACATACATACACATATAAACACACCCATACACACACACAGCCATACACATATGCTACACATACATACATAAACAGATAAACACACACCCCCACACACATATACACATATACACACATATACACACAT
>NW_008364604.1:0-202 GCF_000622305.1 Nannospalax galili
AAACTGAAGCAGAGACTGTGGCAGATACTGAGTATGAGTTTGCTTCCCCGGCAAACTAATCTTCCTTTCTTTATATATTTCTTTTGGATAAAAATTCATTTACAGTTTTGCATATTTGCATAGTAAATTTTAGTCATTTCCCCTTAGCTCTTTTCCCAAGAAATACCCCTCAGATTTCCATCTCTTCTTTTGTGTTACCCTC
>NW_008364605.1:0-202 GCF_000622305.1 Nannospalax galili
CGACATGAAAGTAAAGTAATTAGATGTAAAAGTATCAATGGACAAGTCAGACTTCTAGGGATAATCACAGAATGTGACAAAATTTTAAAATAAACAATGGAAAATACCACAAAGATAGTCTAGAAATGGTAAATGTGATCATACAACTTTATTTAGAGAAATAAATTTTTTAAGCAATGAATTGTTTCATAATCAAATTGAC
>NW_008364606.1:0-202 GCF_000622305.1 Nannospalax galili
GTTTTATAATCCAAAATGTGTAGTGGAGTGAACACTGGATGCCATGGTAATTCCTGAGGAGTTCCTCTATGAAAGCAGGGTCTGTTTCCTGCTAAATTCACCCACCTCAATCATCCATTTCCCAAACTGCAGTAGGCAGCCTCTTCAGTTTCCAACTATTGGATCACACCCTTGGCACAGGGGAAGCCGGAAATGTCCAGAG
>NW_008364607.1:0-202 GCF_000622305.1 Nannospalax galili
CATCCTAGGAAAGAGCACAGGAGAGGGCGCCACATAAGAAAGAGTCTCTGCGCATCCTAGAAGAGCACAGGAGAGGGCGCCACATAAGAGAGAGTCTCTGCGCATCCTAGAAGAGCACAGGAGAGGGCGCCGCAGAAGAGAGAGTCTCTGTGCATCCTAGAAGAGCACAGGAGAGGGTGACGTGAGGAGGGAGTCCCTCTGT
>NW_008364608.1:0-202 GCF_000622305.1 Nannospalax galili
ACGTCAGAGGGGGCAGGTGACACGACTATCTGCACGTCAGAGGGGGCAAGTGACACCTCCACGTCCCTGTCAGAGGGGCAGGTGCCACAACCCTCTTTACATCAGAGGGGCAGGAGACACGACCATGTGCATGTCAGTGGTTGCTGGTGACATGACCATCTGCCCATCAGAGGGTCAGATGACACCACCATCTGCCCCTTAA
>NW_008364609.1:0-202 GCF_000622305.1 Nannospalax galili
CACGACAACTTACCTTATAGTCAAATCGACATATGCAAGTGGGCATGGTAGGGAGAAACAGAATTTTCTTTTCCCAGTTCTGGTCCAAACTGAAAATAAAACCATTTCTTTTGCCAATACTCTCTCCCTGGCTTTTGATAAAATGGCAAGTAACTGACCCAAAACTGATCTGTTTTGAGGCTGTTGCTAGCACCTAGTGCAT
>NW_008364610.1:0-202 GCF_000622305.1 Nannospalax galili
AAGTAGGGGGAGCAGATGGGCATTAAGAATAAGGGGAGGATCTAATAGGGGCTCCTCCATTGAAGGGGGAAGAACATGAGGTGGGTGAGACCAAGGAATATGTTATGTGGGCCCCAGAGACAAAAGGGAGGGCTTTGAGGGAGAAGGCAGTAAATGGAGTTTTAACCATTTGGGAGACTTGTGCACAAGGTAAAAATAAGCC
>NW_008364611.1:0-202 GCF_000622305.1 Nannospalax galili
GCACATGGGGAAATAGTGTTCGCACATTGCAGTATTGTGATATCACATTTTGAAGTCATATTGTTACCTTGTGATGGCAGGTTGGAGCAATATAATGGCACAAGTGGCTATAGTTTTGGCACATTGGAGCATTGTGACATCACGTTGGAGCATAGTGACTTCACAATCGGGCATTGTGAAGTTATATTTTAACAGTGTGATG
>NW_008364612.1:0-202 GCF_000622305.1 Nannospalax galili
TAAAAGAAAGAGAAGTTTTGATAGATGAGAATTATTTCCCAATAAACAGTTGGTGGTTGTTCACTGTAGTATCGGAATTAATCTATCAACCATATCGACTAATTTAAGCCATCTCCTTTAGCTCCGATGTACAGGAGAAAAATACACTGCTGATGTAGCTGATAACCTAGCACCCAAACACACATATTTTTCCCCACCTACA
>NW_008364613.1:0-202 GCF_000622305.1 Nannospalax galili
ACTGATTCAAAAGACTGATTAAACAATATAGAGTTATTAAGGCAAGTATACAAAATGACAGTTTTGACATGTTAACTTCATCCATTGTATGATTATGGGTCTTATTAATAGGGTACTAAAGGGAAATGTACACAAGCTGCAATATTGTAGGTTTTAACTTTAGTAAAATCATAAAATACCTTGTCATAAGTAGTAGCACAAG
>NW_008364614.1:0-202 GCF_000622305.1 Nannospalax galili
GATGACTGAGGGGTGCTGAGGTATATGAGTGACCTGAGAGTATTTACATTGTAAAGCCTTAACCCAGAATGGATCAAGCCTTCTCTTCCTAGCCTTTTTCAGAAAATATACTTTAGTCCTCCCCAAACCCAGGGCACCGTGTGATTAAGGTCAAATTACATACAGTTGGCTGGGAAGAGCAGCTGGACACTCAGGTGAGGGT
>NW_008364615.1:0-202 GCF_000622305.1 Nannospalax galili
ATGCCATCCTCAACTGCTGCCTTACACAGCTTCCTTAAGGTATCATGAGAAGATGGATTCCAGACATTGGGGCTCTGTAGTCCCTGACTGACAGTAACTGGGAAGAACTGTGGAAAATCCCACTGTATCATAGAAGAGGAGCCTAGGTGGCAGGGGCTTCCAGTCCTCCTCCAGAAGGGAGGGGTAGATGGACTAGGGGGGG
>NW_008364616.1:0-202 GCF_000622305.1 Nannospalax galili
TCCAGGAGGGACATGAGGCCTGACACATCCTCTTCCGCAGCAGTTGTCTGCTGCACAGCCTTTTGTAATGGAGACATGGAAGATGCAGTACAAGGTACTAAAGGATTATATACCATAGGTACAGCAACATAATAGCCTGAGACTTCCCTAATTCAGTGCGAACAGTGGCGAAGAGTATTCCAAGCAACTTCTCCCAGGACAC
>NW_008364617.1:0-202 GCF_000622305.1 Nannospalax galili
GCCTCACAGCTCTGGCATCACAAACGTCTTGGGGTCTCCATTGCCAACCAGCTTCACCTTCACAGCTTCACACAATGGCCAACCAGTGCCTCTTTTAGGCAGAAGAACCTCTGCTTCATGCTACCTGGACTCCAAGGTTATCTGAAACCTCGGGGGAAGAATGGACAAACCCTTCACTCTTCCATCTTTCATGCCTCTAAAG
>NW_008364618.1:0-202 GCF_000622305.1 Nannospalax galili
AATGGGCCCATGAACAAAGTGGTCATGGTGGCAGAGATGGAGGTTATGCATAGGCTCGACAGCATGGACTCCAACTCATGAAAGCTGACCTGGCTACACCTACTGCTGAATGCCAGATCTGCCAACAGCAGAGACCAACACTGAACCACCGACATGGCACTGTTCCCCGTGGTGACCAGCCTGCAACCTGGTGGCAGGTTGA
>NW_008364619.1:0-202 GCF_000622305.1 Nannospalax galili
TGGCAGAGTGACTCCCTGGGATTTGGAGATGAGGCTGGCCTGTTCCTCCCATGGTGAGCATGGAATCCTGGGTGTTTTCTGTCTCCTTCTCAGCATCATAGGGTCACTTACATGAGGTAACTTCTACATCCCAGCCATCAGCTTTGAAGATGTCTCCAAAGGCCTTGATGAAGCACCTTTCAATTGTTATGAGTATATTTTT
>NW_008364620.1:0-202 GCF_000622305.1 Nannospalax galili
CAGGACTGGCCAGAGTTGGGCTGGTGCTGAGCACCCATTTACCCTACCCAGTCAAGTCACTATCCTCCTGATGTGGGACTAGGCTACGACAAGCTGTTGTAGAGCACCAGACAAGCCTGGCAAGTGTACCTGTCACCATTCATCCAAGAAACTTCTTTTACAATACCTGGAGACTATTACAAAGTTCCACAACTGGTCAAAC
>NW_008364621.1:0-202 GCF_000622305.1 Nannospalax galili
GACACAATGGAGAACTGTGATGTCACATTGGGGAATGTGAGTGGACATTGAACACCGTGGTAGCATATTTAACATGGTGACGACACAACACACCATTCTATTGACATAACGGTGCCTTGTGATGTCAAAATGAGCACAATGATGGCACAGAGAGCATTGTGATGGTACAATGGAACATTTTGAAGTCGTATTGTAACATTGT
>NW_008364622.1:0-202 GCF_000622305.1 Nannospalax galili
GCACAATAACAGGAACTTGTGGGTGGGTCATGTGGTACTGAGTGTTCTGGTCACTGTGGTAAACAGTCAGGGTGCAACCAAAGGTCAGCAGAGAATTGGGGGATGGGTTCCTACAATAATGACACAATGGCAAATTGTAATGGCAAAATGACCATTGTGATGGCACACAGAGCATTGTGATGGTACAATGGAACATTTTGAA
>NW_008364623.1:0-202 GCF_000622305.1 Nannospalax galili
GGTGGGAAGAAACCCCTGGTGGTGCCACTACCTAGAAGTTGCCCATGCTCCTGTAAGTCACCCTGAATTTGTTTTTCACCAAGCTGGACTTTCAGTCTTCCCATGTGTTTTAAAAAACTTCTTGACTTTATTTTTTCAACATTTAAAGTGCTTTTCTTTGGGTATTAACTAGTTTAGTTATGCTATATGACCCCATACTGCC
>NW_008364624.1:0-202 GCF_000622305.1 Nannospalax galili
AACCCAGAGAGCCTAACAAATTGTTCTGAATGCCACAGCTAAGAAAAGACAGCATGGCATTTAACCATGATTAGACTGGAGGACTAGGTCTCGTAGATCTTATGAGTAGGTGTCAAACAGTTATTGAATTCAGATTGGTTTGATTGAAATTTGCGCTTTTAACTGCATTTCCTTCCCCAGGATTCTTCCTAAAAAGGACAAC
>NW_008364625.1:0-202 GCF_000622305.1 Nannospalax galili
AAACAAAAGGAAGAAGGCCATTTCCCTTCTTGTTATTCCTCCCTCTTCCCCGAGCCCTGGTCTCCAGGAGCCCAAGATGTCTTGGCATGAGATCTGCACACACAATAGGCCTCTCTAAGCAGCAAACAGAGACAAGTTGGCTGCCAGCTTATGCCCAAGATTTGGTCACAAACACATCCCTGTGGCTGAGAATAGGCTCAGA
>NW_008364626.1:0-202 GCF_000622305.1 Nannospalax galili
GCACACACCTTTTAAAATCAAATAAAAAATTATCCTGGGCTATCTGCAGCCCCCTTAATAGTCATTCACTGCCCACTTCTGTGTGTGATCTAATATCCTATGACTATTAGACTCACCCACCCAATGTTCTCACAATAGTATTCAAAAAGTGCCTTGATTTACAACTTTTTGTTTTTTGGCTTTTTTTTTTTTTTTTTTTTTT
>NW_008364627.1:0-202 GCF_000622305.1 Nannospalax galili
GAAGGAATTCATGTCCACAAAACCAGCCCTTCAGAAAGTTCTAGAAGCAATGCAAAGAGCTGAAGAAAGGAATAACTATACCAAGGGGTTGTGGAAAGAAACTCAATGAAGTTATAACTGTGGAAAAGTAAAGCTATATCAAGAATGTAAACAGATGATATGATATTATATCTAAGAGACTCCAAAAATTCCACCCAAAAAC
>NW_008364628.1:0-202 GCF_000622305.1 Nannospalax galili
GTGCAGGCCACAGACCCCAGTGCAGATGTGTGCAGGCCACAGACCCCAGTGTAGATGTGTACAGGCCACAGACCCCAGTGCAGATGTGTGCAGGCCACAGACCCCGGTGTAGATGCGTGCAGGCCACAGATCCCAGAGCAGATGCGTGCAAGCCACGGACACCAGCGGAGATGCGTGCAGGCCACGGACCCCAGCGCAGATG
>NW_008364629.1:0-202 GCF_000622305.1 Nannospalax galili
AGGACACAACAGAATATCCAGGGAAGGGACTGTTGGGGTTAAAGGAACAGCCCTTGCCTCCCTGCTAACTTCTCCCCCTTTTTAACCAGAAGCCAAGCTTTCCTTCCAGCAGCCTTCCCTGGGAACACAGAGGAAGCCCTTCAGCACATGCTTCAGTCTGCAAACACAGATATGTACTTCTCCTTCAAGCAAATTCTCTTAC
>NW_008364630.1:0-202 GCF_000622305.1 Nannospalax galili
TCTGAGCTCCATTGACCAGGCAGGGCTTGAACTTGCAATCTTTCTGTCTGAGCCTCCCAAATAGTTGGAATTATGGACCCACAGCATCTGGCCCAGCTAACATATATGACCTTTGTGGATAATACATCATTAAAACTGGGGTGGAGGAGAATATTTTAATTCACCAGAAGATACCATAAAGATAGTAGAAGAAAATGAAGAC
>NW_008364631.1:0-202 GCF_000622305.1 Nannospalax galili
TCTGAGCTCCATTGACCAGGCAGGGCTTGAACTTGCAATCTTTCTGTCTGAACCTCCCAAATAGTTGGAATTATGGACCCACAGCATCTGGCCCAGCTAACACATATGACCTTTGTGGATAATACATCATTAAAACTGGGGTGGAGGAGAGTATTTTAATTCACCAGAAGATACCATAAAGATAGTAGAAGAAAATGAAGAC
>NW_008364632.1:0-202 GCF_000622305.1 Nannospalax galili
GACATATTGGAGCATTGGGATCACTCATTACTGCATTGTGATGGTACATTGCACATTGTTATGACACATTGGAGCATTGTGTTGGACCCTGAGCACTGTTGTGTCACTTTGGAACATTGTGATGACATACTGGAGAGCTGTGATTACACAGGAGTATACCCTTAACATGTTGTAGCATTGTGATGTCACATTAGATTATTGT
>NW_008364633.1:0-202 GCF_000622305.1 Nannospalax galili
CTCAGCAATGATGCCCAAACGAACACACAGCTGGCTTGATCCGGGGTGCAGTGTTTCCATGGGGCCTGTGTTCCTCACCACCCTGAGGCAGAGCCCTGGTCAGCCTGCTCCCTCACGCTGGATGGCGGAGACTCGCTGGGCTTCACGTTATCGGAGGCCCAGTATCGAGGACTCTAGGGTCTTGAAATCCCAAATTGTCGTG
>NW_008364634.1:0-202 GCF_000622305.1 Nannospalax galili
AATCTAACAAATGCCATCTCATTCAAGAACAGGTTTTTGAAAACAAGAGACTCAGGAAGCCCACAGCTGTTGTTTTCCTAGACAGGCTCAAAATATTAAAACAATAGTTCCTTTATTATTAGTATAAACACATCTAGAACATGACATAATCAGGTTGAAACAGTATATTCCCTCTACTGTTCTTAGATGTGACTAAAGACTA
>NW_008364635.1:0-202 GCF_000622305.1 Nannospalax galili
GAAAGCAATTGCTGAGCACCTTCACTTGATTTACTATAGAGATAATATTTTAAGCCAGTGAGTATTTAAATAAAGAATAAAACAGCCATTATATAACGATGCTAGCGTACATAAATATTTAAATATATTGACATCAAGATGGAATTCATAACCAGACTTTATAACTGTATTATGATGACCAAAATACTAGGTATTTTTTTGA
>NW_008364636.1:0-202 GCF_000622305.1 Nannospalax galili
GTGTGAACCAGAGCCCTATATTGAGGAGCTTCAAGTGGGGAGGCATGCTGTGAGGCTCATGGACCTACATAGATGAGGAAGAGAAAGGATTTCCTCTGCCTGCACATATTTCACATCATTGGCCCAGACTCTAGGTCAGTCCTATTTCTCTTGACTGCCTTCTTCCAAGGAACCATTTCCCTTCCTGCCTTGGGATTTTAGC
>NW_008364637.1:0-202 GCF_000622305.1 Nannospalax galili
TGTTACCATATGCCTTCACAATGTTCCCTTGTCACATCACAATCCTCAAATTCGACATCACAATGCTCCATGATGCCATCACTATGTTACACTATGACTTCACAATGTTCCCTTTTTGACTTCACAATGCTCAAATGTGACATCACAATGGTTCAATGTGCCAACACTATGGCCCCATGTGCCATCTCAATGCTCTATTGTG
>NW_008364638.1:0-202 GCF_000622305.1 Nannospalax galili
CTTTGAGCTCTGACAGGGTCGTCAGTGCTGAGGACAGTTTCCACATTCTTTTCTTAGTTGTGTGCAGCTTGGATGGTTAAGTTTCTTTTAAAATTTCAGTAAGTTTAATGTGGAGAAACAGTTCACGCTCTTTTGTCTGTGTGTCCTTCCTCCCCATGGTCTCCTGCAGCCTCCCTGGGTATCTCAGGTGACTTGTTCTCTG
>NW_008364639.1:0-202 GCF_000622305.1 Nannospalax galili
TGGAACTGGAGTTTTCTTGAAGGTTGTGGCCTTAACTGATCAGTTATGCCCCAGTAAATGGCCCGACACCTGTGCACATATGAGCAAGTCACGTTGGACTTAGAGCATTTTCAAAAGAGAGAGAAGATGAATTTGGAGTGGGTAAGTGAGCAGTGGAATGGAAGAAGTTAGAGGGTGGATGGGGATGAATATGATCAAAACA
>NW_008364640.1:0-202 GCF_000622305.1 Nannospalax galili
AGACCTCTGGACTGCCCTCTTGGCCCAGACTCCCCACTGCTTCCTGACCCTCTGTACCCAGCCCAACCCAGTTCTTCCCTCTAGTCCCAGGAAGCCCTGGGGCCTGTACGCTCCTTCACATCACCTTAGCATTTCTGGGCGACACAGCCACCAGCTTCCTGGGGCCAGCTTCTTTCCTGGATAAATTCGGCTGCGCCCACTG
>NW_008364641.1:0-202 GCF_000622305.1 Nannospalax galili
CCATGTGGGTGCTGGGAATCGAATCCGGGTCCTCTGCAAGAGTAGTCAGTGGTGTTATCTGCTGAGCCATCTCTCCAGCCCCACACACTTACTTTTTATAAAGAGAACTGTTGTCGTTTGAATATGAAATGTCTCCCATAGGCATTGGTTTACTCTTTGGGAAAATTATGGAACCTTTAGGAAGTAGAGCCTTGCTGGAGGA
>NW_008364642.1:0-202 GCF_000622305.1 Nannospalax galili
ATCTGTTCATTTATCACTCCATCCATCATCCACTATCCTTCCATTGACTCACCCATCCACCTTCCATCCATCCTTACATTCATTCACCTACCCATCTTCCATCCACCCTCCATTTTTTCAGTCATCCATCTTCCATCCATCCTTCCATTCATCACCCATCCATCATCCACCCACCCTCCCATTTATTCAGTCTTCCATCATC
>NW_008364643.1:0-202 GCF_000622305.1 Nannospalax galili
GCTGTCATTTGTCAGTAGTCCCTAGATAAGGGTTGGGATTTTGTACCTACCCGCTCCCCTCCATGGTGGGATTTTGTGTTGAGCGTGTGTTGAGCACGCTGTCATGGTTTTTTGTAATCGCCTACCACCTCTGGTTCTTACAATCTTTTTACCTCCTCTTGCCCAATAATCACTGAGCCTCTGGAGGAGAGGATGTGATATA
>NW_008364644.1:0-202 GCF_000622305.1 Nannospalax galili
GCCCATTCCGGAAGGTTGCTCAGGCCCACCCGCTGCCAACGCTCCACCCGCTGCTGTTTCTGCCCAGCGAAGTCCGGTCCCAGCTCTCGCCACCAGCAAGCGCCACCGAACATTCCCGAGTGCCTCTGCCACCACCAAATGGTCCCGAGCATCACGAACTGCCAACGCCACCTCAGCTGCTGAACATTCCAGAGCGTCAACC
>NW_008364645.1:0-202 GCF_000622305.1 Nannospalax galili
GCATTTCCCTGTATTCTTTCTCCAATTGCTTATTATTGGTATTTAGAAAGGTTACTGATTTTTGTAGATTGATTCTATAACGTGCCACTATACTGAAACTGTTAATCAGTTCTAGCAGTTTGGGGTTCTTTTAGGTTTAATATATCATCTACAAAAAGGGATAGTTTGACCTCCTCTTTTCCAATTAGTACTCCTTTAATTT
>NW_008364646.1:0-202 GCF_000622305.1 Nannospalax galili
CCAGCATAGTCCTATCTTCCCATCTTACAAGAGACAGAAATCTGAATTTCACTGTGAAATCCCTTCCCTACTCTGTTGGTGATAGAAAACTGGAACTCTTCCATTCTACAAACAGCTTTTCAAATCTGCAAAGGCAGCAAATTAGCTTCCACCTTGCTTGCTGGGGAGAGGAAGCTGAGAATGATCACCTGACCCTGAGGAG
>NW_008364647.1:0-202 GCF_000622305.1 Nannospalax galili
CACACTCACTGCGATGTCATTCTCAACTGTCAACTTGATGAGCTCTAGAATCACATGGGAGATGGATCTCTGGGCAGATCTGTGGGGTATATCTTTTTCAAAAAATATTTTATTTATTATTTTATGTGTATGCATGTATGGTCTGCATGTAGGTAAGTGCACCTGTGTCATGCAGTGCCTGAGGAGAACAGAAGAGGCCATC
>NW_008364648.1:0-202 GCF_000622305.1 Nannospalax galili
TAAAATGTACATTGAATTTATTTGCACTTAGAGTTGAGAGGTCAACAGGGACACAGACCATATAGATATGTTTAGGTCTGTTATTCCCCTATATCTGGTTTAGAACTTTGAGTATGACACATTATAGAAAACAAATTTACATATAAAATGTTTATTAAGTTTAAATTAATGTACTTATGTAAACAACACCTTTTGGCACTCA
>NW_008364649.1:0-202 GCF_000622305.1 Nannospalax galili
GATCCACACGCCTCTGCCTCCCAAGTGCTGGGGTTAAAGGCGTGTGCCACCATACCTTGCTAATTTGTAAATATCTTTAAAAAAATTTTAGTATCAGTATGCCCTGTTTATTATTTCTACATCTTATCTTTTCATCCTCTTTTCATTCCCGCCCCCCCGATATTTCTGTTCCTTAGCTTTCATCTGGTATCTGGTATAATAC
>NW_008364650.1:0-202 GCF_000622305.1 Nannospalax galili
ATCAAACTCTTTTAGCTCAGTTATGCCTGATGCCTATAAGGGTGAAGCTCTGTGAGGCTAAGACCATTCTGCTTTGGGAATCTGATAAGATTTACCTGGACCCTGAGTAGAACTGCTCCTGGATATATTTTCATTATAGTCTAGAATGATGGACTAATCATTCATTAATAACTTATCACAGCTGAGTAGGACTTTAGTGATG
>NW_008364651.1:0-202 GCF_000622305.1 Nannospalax galili
ATAATATGGATCCAAAGACTTTCATTAAGTGAAAACATAAAACAACCAAATATACAAATATGTCTGTATATTAAATGGCCACGTGAGTAAATAAGATTGCAGTTAGTGGGAAAAATAAGTAGTTTGGATCTGTGTAAAATGTGACATTTCTTTACTCTTCATTCAAATTTTGAGACTGAGTTTTAATTTTTCCATCTATTAT
>NW_008364652.1:0-202 GCF_000622305.1 Nannospalax galili
TAAACATCATATTCACTCACATAGAGACACACACATATACACATAAGATGATAATAAAAGTATTTTTAAAAAATTGTCTTAGGAATGAGCAGTACTGTGTTTTAAAATGATATAATGCAAGCTAATTATATGATCATAAGAAATTACTTCTTTTGTTTTCACTGTTTATTTTTTGAGACAAATTCTCCATGTAACTCAGGCT
>NW_008364653.1:0-202 GCF_000622305.1 Nannospalax galili
GTGACCTACTTCCTTCAGCCAAGGCTGTACCTTCTAAGACCTCCCAATACAATGTCACCTACTTGAACTCTATGGGGGATGACACTATCATTCAAATCACCACACTGAGGTTGGAGGTAATACCGAAAGAGTAGATATCAGAAGAAAGTCTTTACAAACACCATCTAAGGCCATGTAACCAGTTACAGAAATGAGATTGTTT
>NW_008364654.1:0-202 GCF_000622305.1 Nannospalax galili
AATACAGCCAATTTAATATTATAAATACTTGGGCTTTGGGTACATTAACCTGTGTAAATTATGAACTTGAGAAAATTCCCCTAGTAATAAAAGATAGGAATGGGATTCCTTTTCTTTCTCAATGTTGCAGGTACTCAGGGTCTAAAAACACTAACAAATCAAACACATTTACATTCTTTTTTGCTTGATGTGGTTTAAAAAA
>NW_008364655.1:0-202 GCF_000622305.1 Nannospalax galili
GAAATAATTAAGAATTGAGACTCCTCAAATGCTGTGTTGGAGGGGCTGTCTGAGCAAGGTTTACAATGAATGGATACTATCTTTGGAGTGAAGATCACTGTAATGAATGTATTACCTTAATAATTATTATGGAGAGTCTAGGGACAAAGGAGATTAAATACTTTTTTAACCAATTCTGGAAAACAACAGGAAGTAATAATTT
>NW_008364656.1:0-202 GCF_000622305.1 Nannospalax galili
ATGAAGGTCTGTGTAGGTTTGTTATGATATATAAAGGATGAGTCAAAAATATTATACACATATTTTTTTAAATTTCTAAGATCATACTTTAGTCAACCAGTTAAAGGAACAAAATATAAATATAATCAAGGTTTATCTGAGAACATTTGGGTTTTTACCTAAGCTTTATCTACATAGCACATGGTAATTAAAAGTACCAGAC
>NW_008364657.1:0-202 GCF_000622305.1 Nannospalax galili
GTGGTAGAGTACTTGTTTAGCATGTACAAGGCCCTGGTTCCATCCCTAGCATCACAAACCATAAACAGCATAGTTGGTGGAGTGCTTGCCTTGGAAGGCCCAGGTACAATCCCTAGGGCAATATAAACTAGATGTGGGGGCGGGGGTCACACCTATAATCTCAGCAGTCAGGACGTGGAGGCAGGAGTTTATGGTCCTCCTC
>NW_008364658.1:0-202 GCF_000622305.1 Nannospalax galili
CACAAATCATCCTCTGACATCCACATGCACCCCATGGCATATATGTGCCAATACATGCACAAGTAAATAATAAATAAGTGTAATTTTTAAAAATGTGTTAATCCTTAAATGGTAAAAGAGGCAGCAAGTTTGGAAAAAAGAACAGCTGGTATAAGTCACATTGGTGACTTCTCTTTTCTATGTGAGACAGGAAACCAGGACA
>NW_008364659.1:0-203 GCF_000622305.1 Nannospalax galili
GAAACTAGTAATAAAGAAGAACTTCCTCAACATCATAAAAAGCTTTCACAAAGGCTGGAGATGGCTCAACAGTTAAGAAAACTCGTTCTTGCAGATGACCCGGGACTGAATCCCAGCACCCACATGGAACCTAAGAAATGTCCTAACTGGAATTCTAGGGAACCCAATGCCCTCTTCTGTCTTCTTTGGGCATTGCGTGACTT
>NW_008364660.1:0-202 GCF_000622305.1 Nannospalax galili
ATTGCTCCAGTATCCCATCACAATGTTACAATATGACTTCACAATGTCCCAGTGGGACATCACAATGCTCCAGGGTGCCATTCCAACGCCACAATATGACTTCTCTGTGTTTCATTGTGACTTCACAATGCCACAATGTACCAGCATTATTGCTCCATGAGCCATGATATCACTCCAATGTGCCAACACAATATTACACTAA
>NW_008364661.1:0-203 GCF_000622305.1 Nannospalax galili
AACAGAAGACACTGGTCACGACCACTTTTGAAATCTGGTAGCAAACATGCCAAAGAACATGCCATTTTGGTGCTTGAATTAAATACTTTTGTACTTTGACAAGACATTTGTGCTATTTTAATAAGAATGAAACAGGTCCAATTATTGGATTCTTTTTTTTTCATTTTATACATTAGAATTGGCATGCTTTGCCAAATTATCAT
>NW_008364662.1:0-203 GCF_000622305.1 Nannospalax galili
TGCCTCCCTAGTTCCTATTTTTTATTGCTTGAGAAAGACTCTTGCCATGTAGTCAGGCAGTGATCTTCCTGTCTCCACCCTCTAGTGCTGGGAGTGCTCTGCTATGCCTGTTTTCTGAGTGACATTCTTGAACCTCAGAAACTAATCATTTATTCTTGGGAGTATGGAGCAAAGATTTTGGGCTGAGGGGAAATGAAAGACAG
>NW_008364663.1:0-202 GCF_000622305.1 Nannospalax galili
TGGGCATCTCCCAGGTGTATGTTCTCTATGCGTGACCATCAACTCTACAGTAGCCTCCATCTGTTGCAAAAAGAAGCTGCTTTGAGGAGTGCTGTGTGGCTTGTTCGTCACTCCAAGGAGGTCTCATCTATCTTGCACTGCATTCTCTGCCAAGCAGCTCCCAGGTATCCATATGCATTAATGTTCAGAAGCTCTCTATATG
>NW_008364664.1:0-203 GCF_000622305.1 Nannospalax galili
GCCATCAACCACACTGGAGTGGGGATTTGATGACACAGCTGTTTTTGAGCTATTTCTGCTCCTGTTAAAAAGCAGTCCTTCGTCCACATACGTGTAAGTCACCCCAGTCAGCTCATTGGTTCAGCAACTGGACTTGGTGATATCTTTACTTTGGTCTGTGGCTGGTTCCGTATCTGGGGTGAGTAGACTTTTGTTCACATAGT
>NW_008364665.1:0-203 GCF_000622305.1 Nannospalax galili
TTTACTACTGATGTTAATTTTAAGCTGACGTTCAATGCTCCCCCAAAAAGGAAGCCTATGATTTGTTATCATTAAACTGTCAACTCTGCCTGGAGTTAGAAACAGATTCACACTACACTTTTTACAACATATCACTTTATTTTCTATCAGTCAAAAAAATCCAGAATCGTTTTAATTGTGTCTGTGCTATTTTTCTATTAACT
>NW_008364666.1:0-202 GCF_000622305.1 Nannospalax galili
GTAACAATGCTCCAATGTGCCAACACCATCATCTCATGTGCCATTATATTGTTCCAATGTGACATCACAATGTTACAATATCACTTCACAGTGCTCCATTGTGACCTGACAATGCTCCAATATGCGAACACTGTTGCACCATGTGAAAGCCCAATGCTCTATTGTGCCATCACAATGTTAAAATATGACTTTACAGTGTTCC
>NW_008364667.1:0-203 GCF_000622305.1 Nannospalax galili
GGAGTCTATTCAAGTAAGCCACACAAAACAGTATCAGACAAAAGAGGCTACCAACCTCAAAACCTAGACTAAATAAAACCGCTTTCATCTGGATATGTACATACCAATTTCCTAGCGATATACTACAAAGACTCTGGAAGAGGGTAGGAAACCAACATCATCAGCCAATAAGGAACCTGGAGATGAGCTTAGCATGCAGCTAG
>NW_008364668.1:0-203 GCF_000622305.1 Nannospalax galili
ATGTCATATTGGAGTGTTGTGATGACACACTGGAATATTTTTGAGGTCAAACAGGAGCATTGTGAAGTCACATTGTAACACTATGATGGCACACTCTACCAATATATTTGCACATGGGAAGATAGCATTGGCACAGTGAAGCACTGTAATACCACAAGCAACAATGTGACATCATATTACAACATTGTCAGAGCACCATTGAG
>NW_008364669.1:0-203 GCF_000622305.1 Nannospalax galili
CGTCACAGTAGAGTGGATAGGGCCATGGACCAGATGCCACACAGTTAATCTAGTCAGGACTAAACAGCATTTTTGAATTTCTGTGTCTTGGACCATGTGGATGAACTGTACTAGAGCAACAGAATCATGGTGTCCAGTTGGGGGTGGGGATCACGTTCGGGAAGACAGGGCTTCCAATGTAATCACCATCTGAAAGGCAAGTT
>NW_008364670.1:0-203 GCF_000622305.1 Nannospalax galili
GCTCCTGCTATTTAGAATTCCACCGTGTGTCAGAGCCAACCCCATTAATTACGTAATGTTACTTTTGTTCACTCATGTTATACACTGGGTACAGTTCTAAGCATCCACTCCACCTCACAAATGTAATTATCATCCCCGTATAAATAAATAAAGCAAGGCATGCAGAGGTTAAATAAATTTCCGGTATAGAGTAAGAGATCCAA
>NW_008364671.1:0-203 GCF_000622305.1 Nannospalax galili
TTTCTGTTCCTACATGGTCTTTTTCACATTATCCTTAGTTTGTGCTGTACATCTGCCTCAGCACTTGCTGTATCTTCCTCATTCTGAAAAAGCTTATTAATTTGGAAGTACTTCTTTGATGCCAAATTATGTTAAGTATTCATCCTTCTATTATAATATAATGTGTTTCTCTTGCTTCTTAGAAACAAATGCATCCTTCTCTG
>NW_008364672.1:0-202 GCF_000622305.1 Nannospalax galili
GTGCCATCACAATGTTCCAATATGATTTCACAATGTTACAATGTGATTTCAGTATGCTTCAAAGAGACATCACAATTCTCCAATGTGCCAAAACTATATCCCCGTGTGCCATTATATTGCTGCAGTGTGCGATCACAATGTGACCATGTGGCTTCTCAATGTTCCATTGGGAAATCACAATGCTCCAGTGTGATATCACAAT
>NW_008364673.1:0-203 GCF_000622305.1 Nannospalax galili
AGACACAGAGAGCAACCCCTCATGACAAAGGACTGCTGCAAAGAAATACTGACCAGCTGCTTTTTTATAATCAAAACCACAAAGATCTCGGGGTTTATAGTTCTATCTCCTGACCATGAAAAAAATGTTGGGGATGAAGGAGAGAAAAAAACCAAACGCATGTTCTGCAGAATTCAAAACATAAATATGCTTAGAAAATTTAC
>NW_008364674.1:0-203 GCF_000622305.1 Nannospalax galili
AGACACAGAGAGCAACCCCTCATGACAAAGGACTGCTGCAAAGAAATACTGGCCAGCTGCTTTTTTATAATCAAAACCACAAAGATCTCAGGGTTTATAGTTCTATCTCCTGACCATGAAAAAAACGTTGGGGATGAAGGAGAGAAAAAAAACAAATGCATGTTCTGCAGAATTCAAAACATAAATATGCTTAGAAAATTTAC
>NW_008364675.1:0-203 GCF_000622305.1 Nannospalax galili
TCTGGAGACACTGAGCACCATCTTTGCTTATTGACCATGTTGAGGACACAAAGGAACATTGTAATGACACAGTGGTGCATTGTGATAAAAAAATTGAGCATTGTCATCACACAATAGAACATTGTGAAGTCATATTTAAATATTGTGGTGGCACATTTGAGCAATATAATGACACATGGGGCCATAGGGTTGGCACATTGGAG
>NW_008364676.1:0-203 GCF_000622305.1 Nannospalax galili
CTTCAGCCAGAAGTCAAACCTCATTGCACACCAGAGGACACACTCAGGGGAGAAGCCCTACGTGTGCCGAGACTGTGGGCAAGGCTTCAGCTACCAGGCTGCCCTCATCAGGCACAAAAGGAAGCACTCACACGTGTAGGCAGTGTGGACTGGGCTTTAACAGTAAGTCAGCCTTAATCACACATAAGTGGGTCCACTCTGAA
>NW_008364677.1:0-203 GCF_000622305.1 Nannospalax galili
AGTACAAAAATCACCAGTTCTATCCACTTTCTTGAAAATTTCATATTAGGTGAGATAACTCAGGCCCAGAAAAAAAAGACAAAAGAAATGTTCTCTCTCATGTTGATTCTAATGACAAATTTTTGCATTTGTATGTTTAACTTGGAGTGTTTGTAGTGGAAAGAAAGCCAGAAAGAGCCCATCAGAGAGGAGAGAGGGACAGG
>NW_008364678.1:0-203 GCF_000622305.1 Nannospalax galili
AATAAGCATACCACACTGCCACCTACCTACAGCAGCTTTGACATCCAGTTCTGTTAAACTCAGCCCAGCAACAACTGCGGGATCTTCCTAGCACCTAGCACCGTGCCGGCTCCCTGCTGGTGATGCTCAGGTCTCCCGCGTAGAATGGTGGGGGAATTTCAAATCTAGCTGCTAGGGCAGACTTTTTGAAAAATGAACAATGA
>NW_008364679.1:0-203 GCF_000622305.1 Nannospalax galili
AACATTTCATAAACATAATTAAAATGACTCTAGAATCTTTACAATGCCTCTCATTAAAAAATATCAGGTGGGGTTGGAGAGATGGTTCAGTGGTTAAGAGTACTGGTTGCTCTGGCAGAAGACCTGAATTAGGTTCCCAGCCCCCACATGGAAGCTAACAATCATCTCTAACTCTAGTTCCAAGTGATCTGATGCCTTCTTCT
>NW_008364680.1:0-203 GCF_000622305.1 Nannospalax galili
CTTCAGAGTTTGGAAAGGAGAGGATGAAGGAAGAGCAAGTTCAAGGACCGGTAGAGTTACTGAGTATTCCGGAAGATGCCCCTGAAAAAGACTGGTATTAAGTCACTATAGAACATAAAACTAGACCTAATAAATTCATATCCTTAATTCAAAATTCTATTACCTTAATAGGACTGAAATTTACACTTGCACCATTTAGTTCA
>NW_008364681.1:0-203 GCF_000622305.1 Nannospalax galili
AAGCAAGGTTGGAGACCACCTGTTGGCAAGGGGTACCTGCCAGGGAAGAAGCTGGGGCCTCTCAGTGGACCACCTGACAGTTCCAGCCCATCACAGCCATCCGGATTCATGGTGGTCACCCCCAAGCTTCAGGGATTGGCAGCGGAGCAGTAGTCACCCACAGGACCTAGCTTTTAAAGTGACAGAGAAAGGAGAAGGCCCAC
>NW_008364682.1:0-203 GCF_000622305.1 Nannospalax galili
ATTTTCATATTATTTGGGCATTTTTGTATTATTTGGGCATTTTCATTTAGTTTTTTAATTATCTATTTTTTTGGAAGGTGGTAGTTCTTTAATAACTCTTACAAATTGATATTATTGCATAATTAAGCTAAAGTCAACCTCCATTTCTTTTAATATTTATTTATTTTGATATGGAGAGATGCTTTAACAGTTAACAGCACTGG
>NW_008364683.1:0-203 GCF_000622305.1 Nannospalax galili
CTTATGCCATCATAATGTGCCATTGTGTCCCTAGAATGATCCATTGGGGCGTCACAGTGTTCAATATGCAAACACGGTGATCAATGTCCCCTGACAATTCCCCAGTTTGATGTAACAATGCTCCAATGTGTCATCACAATTCTCCAATGTGACACCACATGCTAAAAAGTACCAGCAATAAGGCCCCATCTGCCATTATATTT
>NW_008364684.1:0-203 GCF_000622305.1 Nannospalax galili
AACAAAGTTTTTTTATGTTGTTAAAGTGAACTTGATGTCAATTCAAAGTGGTTTATTATAAATTTATTATGTTAAGTGTAATCTTCATGGTAGGCATCACGAAATCCATGAAACATATGCAAATGGAAATATGATAGAATAATTAACATAGCAGTGCATATAGTTCAAGAAAATACAAAAACAAATATCAAATAGAAACTGTA
>NW_008364685.1:0-203 GCF_000622305.1 Nannospalax galili
AAAAGGAGGGAAGCACTTGGAAATCGGCCAAGCTGAAGGGAAGGTTCAGCCTTACTGGTCTGTCTGTAGCAGGTTTGTGTTTGAACAGCAGCGGGATGAGATGTGTGGACGGGAATCTCCCCAAGCGCTGTCTCTTCACAAGCTCTGAGCCGCACGCTGCCAGAGGAGGAAGCTGGCGGTTCTGTGTGCACTCCTGGTGTCCC
>NW_008364686.1:0-203 GCF_000622305.1 Nannospalax galili
TGAAAATTTCCAACTAATAACACTGTCACAGTGCTTTTCCCAAGCAACCATCGTATTATACTGAGGACTGTATAATGTGGGAGAAATAGGAATTGAATTCTTTTTAATCATATACAGTTACTCTGTGAAATATAGAGATTCATATGAAGGTAAATGTGATACACATTAAAATGGTGTTTTGAGACTTCTTCACTTCCTGAAGC
>NW_008364687.1:0-203 GCF_000622305.1 Nannospalax galili
TTAGCTCTTAAGCAATTTCTTATGTAAGACCCAGCAGTTTGCCAGCTGTAGCTTAATCTCCCCAACTGTGGTTCCTGGACCCTTGGCTTCTCCGTGTCCAGTGCATCTAAGAACTGTTCCGTGTCCAGTGCATCAAAGAACTGCTAATCTTCCATTTGCTCCTCACTTTTTTTCCTCTGGGGAACAGGTGTGATGATCTCTAA
>NW_008364688.1:0-202 GCF_000622305.1 Nannospalax galili
CCCACTTTGACATGAACATGGTCGTGTCACGTGCCCTCTCTACCATAAAGACGGTCGTGTCACATGCCCCCTCTGACGTGCACATGGTCGTATCACCTGTACACTCTGACATGCTGATGGTCATGTCGCCTGCCCCTCAGACGTGTAGTTCGTCATGTCACCTGCTCTCTCTGATGTGCACATGGTCGTGTCACCTGCCCTC
>NW_008364689.1:0-203 GCF_000622305.1 Nannospalax galili
TGTTGTTTTGTTTTGAGGCACAGTCTCAGTATATGTAGCCCTGGCTGGCCTGGAGCTCACTATGTAGAGTAGGCTGGCCTTGGTCTCACAGAGATCCATCAGCCTCTGTCTCCTGGGTGCTGGGATTAAAGGAGTGCACCACCATGCCCAGCTTTTTTTTTTAAATCTTTTCAAAAAAATATTTTATTTTTTTATTTTATGTA
>NW_008364690.1:0-202 GCF_000622305.1 Nannospalax galili
CCCCCTTTGACATGCACATATTCGTGTCCCCTGCCCTCTCTGCCATCAGGATGCTCCTGTCACCTGCCCCCGGTGAGGAGCAGGTGGTCATGTCACCTGGCTCTTCTGATGTGCACTTGGTCATGTCTCCTGCCCCCTCAGACGTGCAGATAGATGGTCGTGTCAACATCCTCCTCTGACTTGCAGATGGAAGTGTCACGTG
>NW_008364691.1:0-202 GCF_000622305.1 Nannospalax galili
TTTATTTATTTATTTATTTATTTATTTATTTATTTATTTATTTTCTTTGTCTGTTTAAGCCAACCTTTGAAATGCTAGTGATCGGTAATGGGGATAAACACATTCATATTCAGAAACATAAGTTTCAAATATCAGCATCAGAAGCAGGATGAACAGAAGCCTAGAATATGTGCTCACCAGAGATAGGAAGGCATATATATAT
>NW_008364692.1:0-203 GCF_000622305.1 Nannospalax galili
CTCCTTTCATAACACTTTTGCCACTATTGCACCAGGGGGCATACCTTGCCAGGCCATTTATTACTGTAGTTTGCAGAGTTCACAGCTGGGTAAGACAGATGTTTACCTTTTTCTTCTGATACTATGCATAGCACCTTCCAGCACTATGAAAGCTAGCCAGTAGAGATGAAGATTTGAGGCCAGTACCAGCTTAATTTTCCATT
>NW_008364693.1:0-203 GCF_000622305.1 Nannospalax galili
CAATGAAGGTATAACTGTGGAAAAGTACAGCTATGTCAAGAATATAAACAGGATTCAATACTCATCTTTAATTAATACCTAAATATTAGTGGACTGAACTCTGCTCTCCTTCCTGGCTCACCTTTGAAGTACCCGTCACAGATACATGACCACTGGCATAGGAACTACCAGGTTTTAATCAGGCATTGTCTGACAGCCTGATA
>NW_008364694.1:0-203 GCF_000622305.1 Nannospalax galili
ATATAATGGCACAAGGGGCCATAGTGTTGGTACATTGGAGCATTGTGATGTCAGAATGGAAAATATTGACGTCATATTGTAACATTGTGACGGCATATTAGAGAAATATAATGGCACATGGTGCAATAGTGTTGGCATATTGGAACATTGTGATGTCCACAATGTAACATCAAGAAGTCATATTATAGCATTGTGATTGCACA
>NW_008364695.1:0-203 GCF_000622305.1 Nannospalax galili
CTCAGATAAACCTTGCCTAGACATATATTATATTCCTTGAGTTAGTTGTATATATAATTTGTCGGTAGGTTGTTCAATTAATAGGATTCCCTCTGATTTTTTTAAAACTAGTTAGGCATTATTTATCTCTCACATCGTCTAACCCTTCGACCGTGGCTTCCCCATTTAAAGAACCCCCATTTTTCCCATTTCTCCCTTAATAC
>NW_008364696.1:0-203 GCF_000622305.1 Nannospalax galili
TAGAGCTAACTTGAAATATGTTATATTGGGCGTCTCCAATGCACATGTTCATGTTTTTTCCTCCGGAGACCCAACTGCACACAACCATGGTTACTTCTCATCTGTTTTCCTACATCCAATTTTATAAAAACCTTAAGCATTCTCTTTTGTCTAACTATTTCAATATCTGTTTCAGTCTCTTTTTTATCTCACAGATTTCTGGT
>NW_008364697.1:0-203 GCF_000622305.1 Nannospalax galili
TGTGCTTTGTGTTGCCTGACTCTCATGACTAGATCCTCCAATACTGGCTGAGTAATAAAGAAGAGAACATAAAAAAAATTAGAGGGAATCATAAAAATCAAACAACCTACTGACAAATTATACATACAACTAGCTCAAGTAATATAATATAAGTCTAGGCAAGGTTTATCTGAGAATTTTTGGTCTTTGCCCAAGCTTTATCT
>NW_008364698.1:0-203 GCF_000622305.1 Nannospalax galili
GTCACATTGTGAAGTCATGTTGTTCCATTGTAATAGCACATTGGAGCAATACAATGGCACAAGTGGAGACAGTGTTTTCACATTGGAGCAATGTAATGTCACAATGGTACATGATGAGGACCTATTGCAACATTGTGATGGTACTATGGAGTATTGTGTGGTCAAATTTGCTGATTGTGAGGGGACATTGAGTACCGCATTTG
>NW_008364699.1:0-203 GCF_000622305.1 Nannospalax galili
TCTTCTCACAGGTCTGAGTAATGCCTTACAGGCTGTGTTAGTGTTTTCAAATACCAGTTGTTTAATACTTAATCCTATGGCCTCTTCTTGGGGAATCACCTTAATTACTGCATCAGTCAACCAAGCTACAAAAGTCTCATAAGGTTCCTCTACTCCTTGATTCACATTTTTCATGCCCATTGGCAAAGAGCCAGGAGAAGGAA
>NW_008364700.1:0-203 GCF_000622305.1 Nannospalax galili
AGAAAACAAATGCAATATACCACATTATTAGGAGAAAGGAGAAAAAAATCAATTATCTCAATTGAAGCAGATAAGAAACAGCGAAATTAACTCTCTTGTATTATAAATATCAGAAAAACATGAATAGAAGGTAAAGAGAGTGAAGAATACAGACAAAATCGCTCAATGATGAGAAGCTAAAAGCATTTTTAGGACCAAGGACA
>NW_008364701.1:0-203 GCF_000622305.1 Nannospalax galili
TACTCTTTTCTCTTAGGCACAGCTCCAGATGTTCTGAGCTCAGTGGATGTTCGAACTTGCCCCAGGTGTAGGTTCCAGCAGTTTAGAAACTTGCAGAGCAGGAAGAGGCCCCATACTGAAAGCCGCTGCAGACAACACAGGAATACAGGAACTGGCAAAGGAAGAAAAGTTAAGTATTTAAAAAAAATGCTTTAGCAAATTAA
>NW_008364702.1:0-203 GCF_000622305.1 Nannospalax galili
AGCCTTTGGTAGCACAATTTGTCTAATCCCTCTTCTTTCCAGGCTAAAGAACCAATGCGGGAAAATTTAAGAGACATTCAAGATTCATAGGATCATCATAGTCAACAGATTGTCAGTCACTAGCTTTTGCAAAATTCTGTTCCAGATCATCTGTATAGCACTTAGAAGTCTCCCACTGTTGTCATAAGCCTGAAGGAGGATTC
>NW_008364703.1:0-203 GCF_000622305.1 Nannospalax galili
AAGACAGTGTAGTAGTGGCACTTTTCTCTTGGGGGTGATAAACAGCTACCTAATTAAACTTAAAGCCTACTCCGTGGGAACAATTTTATGTGTGGTCCTGTAAACATAATCATTACATATGGTTGAAGAGGTCTTAGATGTTCCAGAAAACTCCAAGGCTGTCACATTCCTAGACAAATATAATTTCTTACTATGTGCAAAAT
>NW_008364704.1:0-203 GCF_000622305.1 Nannospalax galili
CCTTTCCAGTGTCCTGGATCTCTGCCCTTTCTGCCTGCTACTTTATCCCAGTCCCCTTTTTCTACTGTTCCTGGGCCTCTGTGCTATGCCTCTGCCAGCTGTTGTGACCTCAGCCCACCTCAATTGCTGGCCACCCCCGTCCTGTCGGCTTAACCTTGCTTTCCACACTGTGCCCCTCACAGCCCAGACTGGCCTTCCTGCCA
>NW_008364705.1:0-203 GCF_000622305.1 Nannospalax galili
AGAGGCTGCCTTTCTGTTGAAGACCTTAGCAATCACGGCATCTGATGTCTAGCGTTCACTGACTTTCTACATCATTCAATTTACAGTGCTGTCTTTCCTACTCCACTGTCTTTTTCACAGAGGTTTCTTCCCCTCACTCATAGTTAAGACTCTGGAATGTTTCACCAGTTTTTTTCCTGTTTCCTCCCTTCTTGGGAGACTCG
>NW_008364706.1:0-203 GCF_000622305.1 Nannospalax galili
GACGTCCCCCAGCCCCAGCCACCCTATGCCGGCCCTTCTGCAAAACTATGCTACCACCTAGGTGGCATGGTGGTACCCGACACTCACCTGGGTGAAACTGTTGGAGGCTTGCGACGCTGGCACCCAACACTACTGACGACGATGAGGACGACAAAAACGACGACATGGACCCAACAAACCACTGCGAGACTTCTCATTCACGC
>NW_008364707.1:0-203 GCF_000622305.1 Nannospalax galili
CCAACAGGCTACCAGGGCTACAGCCCGGCCTGTACATTGGAAGGATCTTGATGGTAACCAGGACTCATTTTCCCCAATAGTGGCCAATGTCCCTTGCAATCTTTGGGGAAGGGACATCTTGGAGGACATGGGAACTGTCCTAACCACTGACAACCATGCCTTCTTTGATGATATCATTACCCATGATAAGATAGGCCTCTCAG
>NW_008364708.1:0-203 GCF_000622305.1 Nannospalax galili
AAACTCCTTTAAAGTTGGCCATGGTATTTTAACATAGCAAAAAAGGAAACATAACAGAAATTAGTTCTAGAGAGTGGGCCATTGCTGGGAAGAACCTGACCATAGTGGTTTTGGGAGGAATGTGAAAAAGGTTGGAACTTTGGACTAAAAATGGGAGTTGAGTGCTATAAGGAGAGCATAATGGGCCACTATAGCAGGAGAGG
>NW_008364709.1:0-203 GCF_000622305.1 Nannospalax galili
GTGACCAAGAACACCTGGCCGGTTGTCCTCTACCCCCAACATTCAGTTTTACATCTGGCATCACTGTCACCCATGAGCTCCCCCAGATGTTGATACCGCACCCCAGCACATGTCCTTTGTGTGGAGTCTTTCCGGATTTCAATGACCTTATGCTGCTTTCCCACATCACCACCCCATGAGGTTCTGTCTTTTTGCTCACTGTT
>NW_008364710.1:0-203 GCF_000622305.1 Nannospalax galili
GACACACACATATGAACATACATACTCACATATACATACATACAAACATGCAAAAAATAATGCATTGACATTAACATGCTTATCATGTCCATGTTTTCCTTAACCTGAAATTTTTGACCAAGTAAATCAGTTTTTGAAGCAAAAAAACTACATTTCAATAAATCTACAAAGTGAAAATTTATTTAATTATTTTTAGATTTTGT
>NW_008364711.1:0-203 GCF_000622305.1 Nannospalax galili
TTGAGGAAATGACTTTTTTAGATGCACAGTTTTAAAAGCTTGACACTTTATGATGGTGGCATTTTTATTTCACCCTAAGTTGTCTTTTAACTTGTTTACTATTTTATGATGTATTAAAGTGAAAATGGCATTCATTTGGAAAATTTTATCTTATACAATACACTTTCCAGTCTATTTTTCTGAAATGAATAGTACTCATAAAA
>NW_008364712.1:0-203 GCF_000622305.1 Nannospalax galili
GGTGGCATTGTGATGGCACATTGGGGAATTTTGTGAGCACATTAACCACTGTGATGGCATTATGAGCCTTGTAATACCTCTGTGAGCACTGTGACATCACATTGGAGGTTTTGATGGCCTGTTAGTCCTTTGCTATGACACACTGAGCACTGTGATGACACATGAAACACTGTAATAGCACATTGGATCATTGAGATGACACA
>NW_008364713.1:0-203 GCF_000622305.1 Nannospalax galili
TTTTTGAGAGAAAACTGACAAATGACTAAATGAAATAAAGAATGAAATATAAGATATCAAAGGGGAATTCAATAAAGGTATAGAAATACTGAAGAAAATCAAAATATGGAAATGAAGATTTCAATAAGTAAAACAACAATCTCAGTGGAAAGACTCATGAAAAAGGATAATGGGCAGGAAAAAATATCAGAGAGGAATTAGTA
>NW_008364714.1:0-203 GCF_000622305.1 Nannospalax galili
GGAACAAAATATATATCTAGACAAGGTTTATCTGAGAATATTTGGTTTTTTTCTCCAAGCTTTATCTACGTAGCACATGGTAATTGAAAGTACCAGACTGGTGGAACTGACCTTATTTGATGTTTAAGAGCCATACTTTGAGGCCTATACTGATGTGGTCAGAGGGACTTAAAAGACAGTTTTTGCCCTTTGCCCTCCAAGGT
>NW_008364715.1:0-203 GCF_000622305.1 Nannospalax galili
ACCTTATTTCTTTAGAAGCAAAACACAGCTCTTGCCTCAAAGGGAACAAGACATAATTTATTCTGAACCAAGTATGAGTGACCATGACCTGTAAACACAGATTCAGGTTTCCCAGAATAATATGTCTAGGAAGTGATTGCATGAGCTTTTATAGTCACAGAACAAAAGGAAATCATAAATCAAGGCATTTTCTAACACCTTGG
>NW_008364716.1:0-203 GCF_000622305.1 Nannospalax galili
CATATTGTAACATTGTAGAGCATTGTGATGACATAATGGAACATTGTGAAGCCATATTGTAACATTGTCATGGAAAAACAGAGCAATATAAAGGTACATGGGGAGATAGCATTTTTACTCTGGAGCATTGTGATGTCACATTGGAACGTTATAAATCCTATTGAAATATTCTGATGGCATATAGGAGAAATATAACTGCACAC
>NW_008364717.1:0-203 GCF_000622305.1 Nannospalax galili
TAAGAAGAGGGAAAGGAAGTGTAGAATGCTTCCAGACATTTCTGAGCCCTTCCTGAGAGCCAGGAGCCATGCCAGGAACTTTTTTCCACTAACAAACCTTGTATCATCCAATCCAGAAAGAGGCATAGGGAAGCAACTGAGGCAGAGACGGCAGACCAGGTAATGTACCCGATACCCCGTGTGTGTCTTACAGGTACTGTAAC
>NW_008364718.1:0-203 GCF_000622305.1 Nannospalax galili
GATGTAGAATGGCTAACGTTACTGTGTCCTCTGGAGAATGCCTGTCCTGGGTATTTGCTCCTAGTTCCAAAATAAATGACAAAAAGGAGTATTGTGATTATCATCTGTATAAAGGCTGTTGTAGTGCTTAAATGAGTAACTTAGCCACTGACTCTTTGCCTGGTCTGAAACTGATGCCAGGTATAAAGAAGAGGAAAGGAAAG
>NW_008364719.1:0-203 GCF_000622305.1 Nannospalax galili
AGGGGAGGGAGTGGGCATGGATTTGATCAAAACACCTTATATGAGTATATGAAATTCTCAATAAAAATTTTTTAAGTGTGAAACTATTAAAATTGATTGTTCTAATATTGGCTTCTAAATATTCTTTGATATTTGTGTAAACAAAGATTATTTTGGGACTGAAAGTACTAAACCTGAAAATATTGGTAAATTGGGTCTCACAA
>NW_008364720.1:0-203 GCF_000622305.1 Nannospalax galili
GTTTTGATTGGCTTCTCTCTTGGATTTGGGACTCAGAGCCCAGCTGACCTGACACAGGGGCTGCAGGAACAGCACTGCTTTCTGAGACCCACATCCCCAAGGCTGCGGTTCCTTTATCCAGCTGGACTCTGCCAGTTTTGTCGCCAGCGTTCTCTTGGGGTCTCTTGCGCTATCAGGCAAACTATGTAACATATCTTTATGTG
>NW_008364721.1:0-203 GCF_000622305.1 Nannospalax galili
AACCCTGCATTGTAAACTGGGGCTTTTATTCCGATAAAAATGTTTACTCATTTTGGAAGGACTGTCTATAAACAATATCAGCTTCTGCCTCCCGACTCCCTCTGAAGGAGTCCTTCATGAGGCAGTAGGTAAAGAGGAATTTTTCCTTTTTAAAAAAAAAAATAGATACTTTTTTATACTTAGTGAAACACAGATTCTTTCTC
>NW_008364722.1:0-203 GCF_000622305.1 Nannospalax galili
AGAGGAGTTAAGTCATTTTGTTTTAACCTAGATCCTGAGGACAAGGGATGCAATTGCCTGATACCCAGGTGACATGAATGCAGTGGGGGTATGAAAACAAAAACAGAGGTCCACATTCACAGTGTGGCCACAAGAGCCTCACCCTGTGCTACGCCACCTATCTAGGCTACTCTGTAAATTCTCCTGACAACACCCTGATGTAG
>NW_008364723.1:0-203 GCF_000622305.1 Nannospalax galili
TGCACTCTCCATTCTTCTTCTAATTGTAAGCATAGGATATAGGCTGTTTCTGTTACAGTCACATCAGGAGGTCCTCTCTCAGAGAAATGGATTTGAGCTTTCATTTTATTTAGCATATCCCTACCCAATAAGGGATATGGGCATTCTGGGACCATCATAAAGGAGTGTGAAACTGTCTTCTCACCTAAGTTTACTTCCCTTTT
>NW_008364724.1:0-203 GCF_000622305.1 Nannospalax galili
ATTAATGAATGTAAATACAAATTATGAAATTTATGAAAAGGTTTCCAGTTAACATTTTTATGTTTGTTAGGAGTATTGTGCAGAGGGATTCCTGTCACTGTCTTCTCTAAGTGCTTTTTACGAGAAGCTCCTTCTCCTTTTGCAGATGCATTTGATGTTGTAAATCATCTGAGTAATAACCATTCTTGTCCACTTCTTGTCAT
>NW_008364725.1:0-203 GCF_000622305.1 Nannospalax galili
TTTTTTTTTTTAATTTCTTTTAATTCTTTTTTTTTTCTTTTTTTGTTTTTTTTAGTTTCTATTTTACGTGTACACATATATTCCCTGCGTGTAGGCAAGTGTACACACGCTGTGCAGTGCCCGCGGAGGACAGAAGAAGCTGTCGCGTCCCCTGGAGCTGGAGTTCCGGACAGTAGTTAGCTGCCATGTGGGTACTGGGATTC
>NW_008364726.1:0-203 GCF_000622305.1 Nannospalax galili
CTGTGACATCACAATGCTCCAATGTGCCAAAACTATCTCCCCATGTGCCTTTTCTTGCTCCACTCTGCCATCACAATGTTACAATATGAACTCGTAATGGTCAATGGTGACATCACAATTCTCCAATGTGCCAACATTAACGCCACTTGTGTAGTTATATTTTTTCTATGTGCCATCACAATGTTAGATACGACTTCACAATG
>NW_008364727.1:0-203 GCF_000622305.1 Nannospalax galili
GCTCCATTTCTCTGAGTCTACTGTCCACAATACACAAAGCTTCTCTGCTGGGCTCTGGCTGGCTCCACCCTAGACTTACTATTGCTCTTGATGTACATCCCATCGTTGTGGCATCTCCAAAAAGCTGAGGTCTCCACTGAAACTGAGGCTGTACTTTCA
Source organism: Nannospalax galili (assembly GCF_000622305.1). Taxonomy (NCBI): domain Eukaryota; kingdom Metazoa; phylum Chordata; class Mammalia; order Rodentia; family Spalacidae; genus Nannospalax; species Nannospalax galili. The sequence continues at coordinate 160 of NW_008364727.1, forward strand.
ACAAATGGGGTCTTCTGGTCTTCCAGAGTGAAAAGTCTTAGATT
>NW_008364728.1:0-202 GCF_000622305.1 Nannospalax galili
CTCTGACGTGCAGATGGTCGTGTCACCTGCCGCCTCTTACGGGCAGATTGTGCTGTCACATTCCCCCACTGACGTGCAGATGGTGGTGTCACCTGCCCCCTCTAACGTGCAGACGGTCGTGTCATCTGCCCCCTCTGACGTGCAGATGGTCTTATCACCTGCCACGTCTGACGTGCAGATGGTCGTGTCACCTGCCCTCTCT
>NW_008364729.1:0-203 GCF_000622305.1 Nannospalax galili
GTTCCAATATGTGAATTCCAGCCCATACAGACTTTGGAGAACTACAAGTGAAGAAAAGAAAACATTAGATTAGGCTAATGAAAAGATCTTTGATGATTTTAAGCCTGAGATGACAATCATAGAAATCCCTAAAAATCTGAAAAACTATTCACACAGGCAAACAAGAGGAAACAGAGTCAATACTAACCTGGCAGCTCCTCCTG
>NW_008364730.1:0-203 GCF_000622305.1 Nannospalax galili
AATTAGATTATGTGATGTTTATTAGGAAATATTCCCGGAGGAGGGGGATACGGAAGAGGAAGTAGAAATGAGAGACGAAGCCCAAGCCAGGGTGCCATTACATCAGATGAGCTCGCACATGATTACCCCAGAAGCAATAGGGGTTACCCCTGGAATTGTCCCCATCCCTGTACTTGTCTCATTCAAAGAGATGGATATTCCCC
>NW_008364731.1:0-203 GCF_000622305.1 Nannospalax galili
AAATGGTCTTGAACTGCTAAGTACCTGTTTGTTAAGATCTCTCTCAGAAATGTACTCTCTAGCAAAGCTTTTCTCATTCTTTTACTGCAGAAATTTATCTAGCATGAAATTTGGAAGAAGTCCTGACTCACCCTTATCTTTTCATAGACTCTTACTCCTTTGATACCTAGGCTTAGAATATCACACATGCCAAACAGATTTCT
>NW_008364732.1:0-203 GCF_000622305.1 Nannospalax galili
AGTCATGAAAAAAATTAAAGAAATACAAGAGCTGAAAATGTAGGTCTCAGAGCCTTTGCGTGGCATATACAAACTGAATCTGGGTTTGAGTCCCAGCACCATTAAAAGTGCATTCTAAGGGACAGCCAGGCATGGACATGGTAGTGTGGCACGTATCTTTAATCCAAGCAAGGATCACAAGTTTGAGACTAGTCTGGGCTACA
>NW_008364733.1:0-203 GCF_000622305.1 Nannospalax galili
AATATGACTTTACAGTGTTCCATCCTGATATCACACTGCTCCAATTTGATATCCCAATTCTCCAATGTACCAAAACTCTCGCCCTGTGTGCCCTTATATTGTTCCAGTATGCTATCACAATGTTAAAATAAGACTTCTAATATTCCAATGTTATCACAATTCTCCAAAGTAACAATGCTATAGCCCCATGTGCTTTTATATTG
>NW_008364734.1:0-203 GCF_000622305.1 Nannospalax galili
TGAACAGTCAAGCCAGGAAGATCATGGGCAAACCTTGCATTTACAGCTGGTTATTCAAAAATGCAGGTAGCTGGGGCCCTTCAAAATGTGCAACTGTGCATGAAACAAGGGCTATCTTCTTAGGGCACAGTCTTTACCTATAGATTCTGATCAAACTCTGTGGTTAGAATCATGACTGTATTTCAGTGTACCAGTACTGTTAT
>NW_008364735.1:0-203 GCF_000622305.1 Nannospalax galili
ATGCTGGGATTAAAAGGCATGTGCCACCATGCCAAGCCTGTCTTTTATTTACAAAGTTTTAAAGGCTTGTCTAGTCTAATCTCTGCTTCTCAAGTGCTGTTGGGTGTGTGTATGTCCCTTAGAGTCGGGTCAACCTATCAGGTGGCACACCAGTAGGGAAAACCAACTCTCCTTCTTCCAGCATCTATCAATTGCCAGCCAAT
>NW_008364736.1:0-203 GCF_000622305.1 Nannospalax galili
TTTTACAATATGGGAAAAATTAGCTATTTTCCCCTTAGCTTTTTTTTTTTTTAAGTTTGAGGACAGTTTTATTCTAATTTGAGAGAAAATAAAAACAACAGGGCAAGAAGCTGTAAATTTTAGCAGCTGCCCAGAGGAGAGACATGGAGAAGGGGGAGAAAGATGAGTTTTTTGCAATGGAGGTTCGGCAAGCAGCTCTATGA
>NW_008364737.1:0-203 GCF_000622305.1 Nannospalax galili
ATATACACATATACACACACATACACATATACGCACACGTATATATGCACACATATATAAATAAGAACATAAATATATATACACATGTAAGAACACATATACATATAGACATATGCATATATACACCCATATAAATATACATAGACATATAAATGCATTCATATATATTTATACACATACATATATACATACACACACACACA
>NW_008364738.1:0-203 GCF_000622305.1 Nannospalax galili
TAGTGCCTGTCCTTGAAGGTGAGATGGGTTTCTTGCAGATAACAAAGAGATCGATTTTGTTTCTTAATCCATCGCTTAGTCTGTGTCTTTTGACCGGGGAGTTCTGTTCTTTGATATTTAAGGTTATTATTGAAAGGTGTGTATTGGTTGCCGTCATATTGATTGCTGTTTGTGTTCTTTGTGTAATTTTGTGTTTCCTAGAT
>NW_008364739.1:0-203 GCF_000622305.1 Nannospalax galili
CCTCATGGTGGCTCATCCCTATAATCCCATCATGCAGGAGGCTGAGGCAGGATTGTCATGAATTTGAGACCAGGGATGGGAGAAGGTTGAAAGTCTACCTAGCCCCAAATGGCCATTATGAATATGTAAAAACAGTGGCTGTGATCACTGCTGCCCAGTGTTCAAGGCCACTCCGACTCCTCTTTTCCTGGTCCTCCCACCAC
>NW_008364740.1:0-203 GCF_000622305.1 Nannospalax galili
TGCCTTTAATCCCAGCACTCGAGAAGCAGATACAGGTAGATCTCTATAAGACTGAGGCCATCCTGGTCTACATAGCAAGTTCCAAACCAGCTGGGGCTATAGGCAGACACTGTCTCAAAGAAAAGCAGAAAATAAAAAAATGTTTCCCTTGCTTTCATTTTTAAAGTCCAATGATATACTATTAATAGGAATGTCAATTAGGT
>NW_008364741.1:0-203 GCF_000622305.1 Nannospalax galili
TAGTGCATCCCTCAACTCTCACCAGTGAAGCACCTTGTACAACAGAATCCTATGCACACAAAAGGTCATAATTGGCTAAATTTTAGAGAATAAGAGACTGCAGAGTGCATGTCCCTGTATTGAACACCTATGTTAAACTTCATCCACCCATGGCTCAGGGGCCATTGCAGAAGAGAGGCGAAAGAATGTAAGAGCCAGAGGTG
>NW_008364742.1:0-203 GCF_000622305.1 Nannospalax galili
GTGTGTAGTGTGTGTGTGCGTGTGGCTGGTGGGTGTGTGTGCGTGTGGTGTGTGTATGTATGTGTATGTGTGTGGCGTGTGTTTGTGTCTGTGTGGTGTCTGTATGTGTGGTGTGTGTGTGTGGTGTGTATGTGTGTGTGGTGTGTGTGGTGTGTGTGTGTATGTGTGGTGTGTATGTGTGTGTGGTGTGTTTGTGTGGTGCA
>NW_008364743.1:0-203 GCF_000622305.1 Nannospalax galili
AGAGAGGGCTAATGCACCCCTCAACTCGCCCCTCTCTTGAGAAATTTCTTCCTTTTTACCCCTATGGTTCATGGTGACTCCAGGGTAATACCAGGGCAGCCTACTGGTTTGTCCATAGACATATTAATCAAGATTCACGTAGAAGGCCTGAACAGAGGTGAGAGCACAGTGGTGGTGAATGTTCAGTTCTTTCTAAGCAGTGC
>NW_008364744.1:0-203 GCF_000622305.1 Nannospalax galili
AGTAGAAATAATACAAATGAAAAGATGATGATGACAGATAGATAGATAGATAGACGATAGATGGATAGACAGATAGATCATACATACATACATACATACATACATACATACATAGATGATAGATGGATAGACAGATGGATAGATGATACATACATACATACATACATACATACATACGCACAGATGATAGATGATACTAGATA
>NW_008364745.1:0-203 GCF_000622305.1 Nannospalax galili
CCCACATGGTGGCTAACAACCATCTGTAACTCCAGTTGCAGGGGATCCAACGCTTTCTTCTCGCCTCTGTGGGCATTGCACAACACGGGTGCACTTACATATATGCAGGCAAAACAGTCATACACACAAAATTAATACACACAGAATTACAGGGATAATAATAATAGCTGACACTGGTGGGATGTCCATGGGCCAGACACCAT
>NW_008364746.1:0-203 GCF_000622305.1 Nannospalax galili
GTAGCATTGTGTTTCCTACAGTGAAAAACGAATGAAAAGAAGCATTTTGTGGTAAAACCCGTTTCCTACGAATTCTATGCAAAAGCGTGTTGCAATGAATGTGAGCCTTTTTTCTTTTGAAACATATGTGTCGCTTGTGTATCTAAGTACTCTCTTACTGTAGAAAGAACAGTAGTTCTAGCAATGTGTTTACTAGAGTGAAA
>NW_008364747.1:0-203 GCF_000622305.1 Nannospalax galili
TGTGTGCCAGGCTGAGGGGTGCCCTGGGTGGAGTTTAAAGGAGCCAAGTCCGGTTCAGGCTGTGACCTACAGTCTTTAGCCCAATGGAACCATTTTTTACACTTGGGGCAGCAAGTCTTGGGGTGAGGTGCACCTCTTGGCCAGTGGCTACAAAAGTGGCCAAGCCCCCACAGTTCCAGCAGCCTTCCCATGTGCCAAAGTGG
>NW_008364748.1:0-203 GCF_000622305.1 Nannospalax galili
CTAAGTAACCTGAAACCTATCATGCTAATAAGGTGTCTGACTCGCAATGTCCTGATAGGACACAGCTCTACCAAAAATCCTGAGCTGTAACTTCTTTTTTGGAACCCCATCCTTATATAAGCTAGTGCCCTTCTACAATAAACTGGATCTGCGTCACCAAACCTGGTCTCCTGTGTCTGAATGTGGCTCTGCTGACACAGTCT
>NW_008364749.1:0-203 GCF_000622305.1 Nannospalax galili
TTACATTCATGTTTGTTTAGATGTGTCTACTTCCTTCCATTTGTCTTTATACTAGAAGAAACACCGCTGAGACAGATCAATGGCCACGGCTTGTAGACAGATAATGGGGAGGCCCAAGAAGTCACTATGTCGCCATGATACAAGAGACATCGCCCTATATCTGTGACCCCCTCCAAGGCTTAGGGACCTTAGTGGAAGATTGG
>NW_008364750.1:0-203 GCF_000622305.1 Nannospalax galili
CCATAGTCTCTTATGTTGTGAGATAGCATATAGTCTGGGATACAGCTCCCTTTTGTTCAAGTTTTAAAATCCTTCCATACTGTGACTAAAAGTACCTAGAAAAATCTTGACCCTTATGTTGCCTCTTGTACTGAACTTCCAGCAAGGATGACCAACTGATTAGCACTTCAGTGTCCGGAGAGTTTGGAATGTTGCAGATCCAA
>NW_008364751.1:0-203 GCF_000622305.1 Nannospalax galili
TTCCCTTCCCTTCCCTTCCCTTCCCTTCCCTTCCCTTCTCTTCCCTGACATTTTTCCCTTCCCCGAGGGACACGTGTCCCGTGCGAAATAAAGTTGTATCCCGCTGAGAATTGCATCTGTGCCTCGGTGCCTCCTCCATCTGCGCCACCTGCTCGCTCCTGCCCGCTCTCTACCTATCAGGAAGGAAGGAAGAAGGGAGGGAG
>NW_008364752.1:0-203 GCF_000622305.1 Nannospalax galili
AATCCTGGGTCAACACTTTTCCCTGCTGATAAGCCGGCAAGAAAGAGTGCCCGCTTTGCTCTGCTTTTTTTTTTTTAAATGGGGGCTGTGTTTTTATAATATGTACTACGTATTTATTGAAATCTAGAATTATTTCAGAAGATTGAATATGTAGGCTGGAGAGATGGCTCAGTGATTAAGAGATGGCGACCCTTACAGAAGAC
>NW_008364753.1:0-203 GCF_000622305.1 Nannospalax galili
GCATCCACATGACAGCTAACAGCTGTCTGTAACTCCAGTTCCAGGGGATCCAACATCCTTCTTCTGTCCTCCGCAAGCATTGCATGGGACAATTGCACTTACCTACATGCAGGCAATACATACATACATGTAAAATAGAAATAAATTAAATTTTTTTAAAATTATAAAATAATTAAAGGGTGATTTTCATTCTTCTTGAAATG
>NW_008364754.1:0-203 GCF_000622305.1 Nannospalax galili
CCTCCGTGGCATGCACACACAGACACATACATAAAAAGAAAACAAAACTTTAAAAAAAAGAATCTATAACTGACACTGATTCTAACCACTCCAACAGCTATGAAAAATACTTGAAAGCAAATCCTGAATCTATCACTCTAGAGCCCAGCTTCAGAAGACAAAAGAAAAATGAGGAGGAACCCAATAGAGGGATGCTTTCAGAA
>NW_008364755.1:0-203 GCF_000622305.1 Nannospalax galili
GTAGTCAAAGCAATCCTGAGCACAAACAGCATTACTGGGGGGATTACCATATCTAAGACCTCAAAGTATATTACAGACCTATAGTCATAAAAACAGCATGGTACTAGCACACAAAACAGGCACATAAATCAGTGAAATGTAACTGAAGACTGAAACACGAGTGTATGCAATTTCAGCCACCTGACATTTGACAAAGATGCCAA
>NW_008364756.1:0-203 GCF_000622305.1 Nannospalax galili
TGAGAAGACTGTGATACAAGATATTTATTTTTAAATTTGCAACATTGATCCAGGGGTATGGCTCAGTGGTTAAGAGCACTTGTTAATCTTGTAGTAGACCTGAGTTTGGGTCCCAGCAACTGCCTATAGTTCCATCTCCTGGGGATTTGATACCTTTGGCTTCTTCAGGAAAATGTACTCACATGTGAACATACCCTCCCCAA
>NW_008364757.1:0-203 GCF_000622305.1 Nannospalax galili
CATGTCAAATTATGACAGTATTTTGAAGAGTGAGTCCATGAATATCTGAAGTTTCTGAGGAAAGAAATATGTGACCTCTCCATTCAAAGTTCTCAGGACTTCTGCGTCTAGCCTAGTGAGTGACACGTCTGAGTCAACAACAGAATGACACTCAGTGTCCCTGCAACCTTAGGAAGATATTTCTGGCCAGCTGCTGTCTATTG
>NW_008364758.1:0-203 GCF_000622305.1 Nannospalax galili
TCTCCCCACTTTAATAACCCTCCTCAATATTTCCCTTTTCCTCTTCAAGTCACCTATGTTCTGCTATCCCCCTCACTTAAGAGCTTTCTCCCCCCACTTCACTAATGGTCCCTTTCTAGCCTCCTGGATTCTGTTTCATTTTTACAAATGATATTGTTTTGTCTAGTGCTTGTTGATTATTTTAGCGTTTCTGTATCATCTTA
>NW_008364759.1:0-203 GCF_000622305.1 Nannospalax galili
GTGAACTGTTTACTCTCCCAACTCCAAAAGGTTACTCATACCTTACTTCCTTCTCTTGAAAAACTCCACTGTTCTCTAAATCTGAGTTTGCATCTCACCATAAGCACTGATGGCCTATGCCTAAAAATGGTGGGACTTGATGACTGTTGAACGTAAGGATGGAAGGAATGTGGTACTATTTCTCAGAAGCAGCACTCTGATCT
>NW_008364760.1:0-203 GCF_000622305.1 Nannospalax galili
TGCTCTTAACTGCTGAGCCGTCTTTCCAGCCCCTAAATATTACTTTTCAAGACATTATTTCTTAAATTCTAGCTACCTTGCAGACCGCTATGTTTAGCACTTTAGCAGACAGAAAACAAGATCCAGTTTCTACCCGTATACTTAATTGAAGGAGATAATTATATACATAAACTTAACAGGAAGCAGCCTGATGTAAATAACAG
>NW_008364761.1:0-203 GCF_000622305.1 Nannospalax galili
TGTCCTTCCATCTTCATTCTCACCTCAACACGTGGCTGCATTCCACGGTCCCGTAAAGCTGGTCCCACAATCATTTCTGTGTTCCAGCTTGCAGGAAAAAGGGGAAAGAAAACATTAAGCATAAGCTTGTCATTTTTTTTTCTTTTTATGTATGTGACTGTATTGTCTGAATGTATGTGAGTGCACCCGTGTCATGCACTGCT
>NW_008364762.1:0-203 GCF_000622305.1 Nannospalax galili
TAGGATGGGTGCCCATTTTATAGTATACAGAAGGACATGTTGACAGCCCAGTGGGACAAGAAGTCCTCTTCTCATTGTATGTCTACATAATATGTCTACATATGTCCTTTTCTTCCCAGTCTGTTCTGATCAGGCCCTTGGGTCCTAACAAGTGGCAGGTGAAATTCACACCAGTCAGTCTGCCAGAGTTTGGCTCCAACACT
>NW_008364763.1:0-202 GCF_000622305.1 Nannospalax galili
AACAACCATCTGTAACTCCAGTTCCAGGGGATCTGACACCCTCTCCTGGCCTCCATGGGAATTGCACAACATGGTGCACTTATATACATGTAGGCAATAAACTCATATACATAAAAATAAAAATAAAAAATAAGGGACTGGAGAGATAGCTCAGTGGTTAAGAACGCTGACTGTTCTTGCAGAAGACCCGGGTTTGAATCCC
>NW_008364764.1:0-203 GCF_000622305.1 Nannospalax galili
AAGGACAAAACGCTGTCCCCTCCAAGATGGAAGTGGTCCAGTGCAGTCAACCTGCCACCAGGTTGCAGGCTAGTCGCCACAGGGAAAAGGGCCATATTGGGGGCTCAGTGTTGGTCTTTGCTGTTGGCAGATCTGACACTCAGCAGCAGCTGTAGCCAGGTCCGTTTTTGTGAGTGGGAGTCCATGCTGTCGAGCCCATGCAT
>NW_008364765.1:0-203 GCF_000622305.1 Nannospalax galili
TAAAATCTAGGTCTTAGAAGAAATGTTTATACTTTTATTATATATAATAATACATTAATATGTTACTATTTTTACAATATATTTCTATTGAATTTTTTCTCAATGCATATTTTTATTGAATTTTTGTGGATTTCATACAATATATCTTGATCCTATTTAGACCCCCTCCCCCATCCAGACCCCCATATCTCCTCCACCAGATT
>NW_008364766.1:0-203 GCF_000622305.1 Nannospalax galili
TTTTTTTCAAAAGATATAAAAGCTTCTTTTTGTTTGTAGCCTCAGCAGCATTTATTGACTGATTTCTTGGAAATAAGCTTTTTGAAGGCGTGAGATAATAGCTCATCGTGGTTTTAGTTTGCATTTCATGATGGTTAGGGGCACTGAACACTTTGTCAAATGCTCACTGATCATTTGTATATAGGTGTCTCTTCACTCTGTGG
>NW_008364767.1:0-203 GCF_000622305.1 Nannospalax galili
GAGATACAGTTGTAGAATCAAGAGGTAAAATCTCAGCGTGATCTTGACAGCAGATCCAGCACTCTGGGAGGTAGGGTGGAGAAAAAATTACCTTGGAAGGTGACAAAACACTGACCACTATCAACATGGGGAGGAAAGGGTCTATTTGTCTCACATCCCCCAGGTCACAGTTCATCAGGGAGCCCAAGACAGGAACTCAGGGC
>NW_008364768.1:0-203 GCF_000622305.1 Nannospalax galili
AATGTCCCATTGTGCCATCACAATGCGCCAATGTGTCATTAAAATGATCCACTGTGTTTTCACCATGCTCAATATGAAAACACGGTGCTCAGTGTCCCTCACAATCCCAAAAAGACATCACAATGCTACAATGTGACATCACAACACTACACTTTGACATTACAATGCTCCCAGGTGACATCACAATGCTCCAATGTGCCAAC
>NW_008364769.1:0-203 GCF_000622305.1 Nannospalax galili
GAGAGTCCAAGTCAGGGAAGGAAGTGGGAATGGAGCCAGTTGTCTAGATACTTCCTCAGTGGCCAGCATGTATCCCTGGTCCTATCTGTCACCATTATCATCACAGTCACCATCATTCTGGGTGCCAGTATCTAGCAACTTCTGTTTTGCAGAGCTGTGTATTGCCCCTGTGTGGTCTCCCTTGCCACGTGGAGTAATACAGG
>NW_008364770.1:0-203 GCF_000622305.1 Nannospalax galili
GCACACCTCACTTTCTCAGTACAGAGGCAGCCCTGGCTTGTCAGCCACTGTGTGGAGACAGCCAGCTTTCCCAGTAATCTCAGCCAAGTCCTTCTTTTTTCTTTTGTCCGGTCACGTGGCCATTTGACAATGAGCCAGGGAAATAGATCCGCCCACTGTCTTACTTCAGAAACCCATTTGGAATGGTCAGCCCTCCTTGAACC
>NW_008364771.1:0-203 GCF_000622305.1 Nannospalax galili
GTGCACTCACATACATGCAGGCAATATACTCATACACATAAAATAAAAACACTAATAAAATATATTTTAGAAAATCAGAAAGAATACAAATAAAACGACTTAACATTTTAACTCAAGACACTTGAAAAGCAACAACAAATGAAATTCAAACCAGGAGACAAGAAGAAATAAAAATCAGAGCAGAAATTAATGAAATAGAAACA
>NW_008364772.1:0-203 GCF_000622305.1 Nannospalax galili
AAACTATGTTAGGTCATGCAAACCTACCATCTCAGCACTCCAGACAGAGGTAGGAAGATCAGAAGCTCAAGGTAGTCTTCCACTACATAATGAAAATGAGCTCATCTGGGCATAAATGAGACGCTGTCTTAAAAAAAAAATGGAGCTGTAACCATATAGGCAATCTTTGAATAGGGAGTGGAAGGAAAACTAGTTAAGAGAGA
>NW_008364773.1:0-203 GCF_000622305.1 Nannospalax galili
GTTAATTGTCATGCCAATGGCAACAAGTCTCACATTTTAATTTAAAAAAAAATTGTATTCAGTAGATTTGGACATATATGAAGGAGCATTTTTGTGAAACATTGTAGATGATTCTCAGGTAAGTGGTTTCCAGACCCTCACCCCCTTTGAATACATGGATTAAAGTAGTATAATTTCTATGTAATGATATTTGTATGGGGAGA
>NW_008364774.1:0-203 GCF_000622305.1 Nannospalax galili
CCAAGGCTGATATGATGTCTATGGGTGACCTTATAGTATATCTCTGTTTTATCTTCTTGTCTTGTCACTTTGATAAGTACTCAGAGAAATAAAACCTGAGGGAAAAATGATTTATTCTGGCTTACCTTACCAGAGAGTTACACTCCATCATTGTAGGGAAGATATAGTGGCAGGAGCAGGAGGCTAGCTGGTCACATTGAATC
>NW_008364775.1:0-203 GCF_000622305.1 Nannospalax galili
TCCTTTCCATTTTCTTGGCTCCTGCAGTTACATCAGGATATATACTCACATATTAGGACTGGAAGCTGAGATCCACAAATGAGGGAGAACATATACCACCTGTTTTCCTGACTCTGTGTCACTTCGCTTAGTGTAACAGTTTCTAGTTCTGTTTATTTACCTGCAAATTTTGTGATTTTGTTTTTCTTGATCACTGAGTAGAA
>NW_008364776.1:0-203 GCF_000622305.1 Nannospalax galili
TTACCCACTGAACCACCTCCTCTGCCTTACTTTTACCTATTTTTTAATTACACAATTTTCTATGATTTCTGGTATAAAAAGCTTGTTCATTACCTTGTATAACTTTAAGCAGTGAAGAAAGTCTTATAATATTGCCTTGAAATTTCCATTTATGCATATCTTATTTCTCATTGTAAATCCATGTTTCCACTTGCAATAATTTT
>NW_008364777.1:0-203 GCF_000622305.1 Nannospalax galili
CAATGTGGTGGAAGGCTATGGCTCTTCCCTTCCAAGAGGGCCAACAATAAGGTATCTCAACTGCAAAGATAACCTCACAACGAAAACTTGCCCAATAGTTAGTAAATTCCATACCATGTGAGGAGGAACCATTCTTAATGAAATGAAGAATCTGCAACCAAAGACATCAAGTAAGTAGAGAATTAAGGGTTCCACATATGGTT
>NW_008364778.1:0-203 GCF_000622305.1 Nannospalax galili
CCCCCCAAGTGTTTTGCTCAGTGCTGTGTGTCATCCCCAAGCTCAAGAAGACTGTGATGCCCATGAGGCAAAAGTGTGTGTATTAGATGAGCTTGGTTTAAATGTGAGTTGTGTTCTGACAGTAACCTCCATGCTGATGAGTCAACAGTCAAATAAAGTGTTTGAAAACAGAAGCACACATACAACAAGGTTATATATGTATT
>NW_008364779.1:0-203 GCF_000622305.1 Nannospalax galili
CACATTGATACACATCATAACATTAACTATTCAAGGAAGTAAGGAAAGGGAAGCTATGATGCCCAAACTTCTGTCCTGGTATGTCAAGCTGCTCATTGTTTCTCAGACAACAGCTATGGAGTGAAAGTCACTGTGAGGTTGGTTAGAAATGTGAAACAATGTTCCTGTGCTCTTATATCTCTTATGATCACTTTTTAAAATAT
>NW_008364780.1:0-203 GCF_000622305.1 Nannospalax galili
CCCTAGAAAGGAAGAAGATATTCCTCCACACTACCACACGCACCCCCAGCCAGATTCAGTTCAGGACCCAACTGTGTCTGAGGGACCCTCTCTCTGTACCAGAAGCTCCCTGACTTTACCCTGCCCTGGCCTCAACACCACACACTAGAACCGAGGTGGATTATGCTAGGGCTTCTACCTCAGCTATTCTCCCTCTGAGGGAG
>NW_008364781.1:0-203 GCF_000622305.1 Nannospalax galili
TGGTAATTTTCCACAACACAGGCCTCCACAATCTAATCACACTACTCAACTGTTCTATCACAATGATCTTCTGTCTCATTACAATGTGCTATCATCTGATCAAAATGCTCCACAGTCACATGACAGTGCTCCACTCTTCTACCACAATGCTCCACTGTCTCACAACAATGCTCCATTGCCTCATCACAATGACAATTGTTACA
>NW_008364782.1:0-203 GCF_000622305.1 Nannospalax galili
CAGACATTAACTCACTCTTCTTGGGCTGAAAATAAGAATGTGACAAAGTGAGGATGTTTAATTCTCTAATGATTGCTAAATCCAAGGCCTTTTTCACCTTGTCCTACCCACCCTCTTAAGACTCTCCAAAGACACAGTGTGGCTCTTTTTCAATATGACCACTGCTGTTTTCTACTTGGAAAGCATTTCTCCCTGTCTTTATT
>NW_008364783.1:0-203 GCF_000622305.1 Nannospalax galili
TGAAGGGTGAGGGTCAGGGTCAGTACATGGCCACTTCCTGACTCTCTCAAGGAATGGAGGAGCATTTGCAGGTTGGGCGCCTTGTGTGCGGATGTTGACACTACAGTATCCATCCCCAGCCTTTCAATCACAGTACTTTATGAATTTTCCCCTTACTCCTTCCCTCCCTCCCCCTCTCCATCTCTCCCTCCCTCCCTCCCTCC
>NW_008364784.1:0-203 GCF_000622305.1 Nannospalax galili
GGAATTGAGGAAATCACAGGTGTGAAGAAACTCTCAGCTGTGGTCCTCACAGGTCCATGTAAAGGCAAGACAGCAGCAGGAGGTGAAATGCTGGGCATAAGGAACTAACCAGACTGGGAGGCTTGCAGCTGTGGGGCACAGGGAGTTACATAAACCAAACAGACCTGAGAGATGAAATGATTGGCACAAAGGAACCGAATTAT
>NW_008364785.1:0-203 GCF_000622305.1 Nannospalax galili
GGAATTGAGGAAATCACAGGTGTGAAGAAACTCTCAGCTGTGGTCCTCACAAGTCCATGTAAAGGCAAGACAGCAGCAGGAAGTGAAATGCTGGGCATAAGGAACTAACCAGACTGGGAGGCTTGCACCTGTGAGGAACAGGGAGTTACATCAACCAAACAGACCTGAGAGATGAAATGATTGGCACAAAGGAACCGAATTAT
>NW_008364786.1:0-203 GCF_000622305.1 Nannospalax galili
TATTTCATTCAGTTTTTGACCTCTGGATTATTCTGTTCATTATTTAATAAGGGTGTACTATTATGTGAAGACACCATTCTCTACGGTAGATACAAGGCAGAGAAAAAAAATCCCCTCTCAATTTGTAAAACTAATAAAGATAAAGTATGCTAATGTTTACAAGATAAGTCTCAAGAAAAATACACAACCTACTTATTATTTTG
>NW_008364787.1:0-203 GCF_000622305.1 Nannospalax galili
ATGGAGCATTGTGATGTCAGAATGGAATATTGAGAAGTCATAGTGTAACCTCATAATGGCACATGGGAGCAATATAATCGCTCATGCGACAATTGTGTTGGAGCATTGTGATATCGCACTGTAGGATTGTGATTTTCCAATGGAACATTGACAAGTCATATTGTCACATTGTGATCGCACATTGCAGGAATATAATGGCACAT
>NW_008364788.1:0-203 GCF_000622305.1 Nannospalax galili
TCTGTGTGTGATTGGCTCATCCTTATTTTACATATTGAAATGTTGTCTTCTCTATTCCTTTGCCTGGAGAGCTCAACTATTAGAAGACATCAGAGCGTACACAATGTAGAGAAATCATACAGATGTGAAGAATGTGACAGGTCCTTTACTGTGATGTCAAGTTTCAAATTACAGCAGGGAAGTCATACTGAAGAGAAACCCCA
>NW_008364789.1:0-203 GCF_000622305.1 Nannospalax galili
CTGCCCCCTCTGCCGAAATGATGGTTGTGTCACCTGACACCTCTGACATGCGGATGGTCGTGTCTCTTGACCCCTCAGACGTGCAGATTGTCATGTCACCTGCTCCCTCAGACGTGCAGATAGTCGTGTCACCTTCCCCGTCTTACGTGCAGATGGTCCTGTCACCTGCCCCCTGTGACATGCACATGGTGGTGTCACCTGCC
>NW_008364790.1:0-203 GCF_000622305.1 Nannospalax galili
TTCTCGGATCAGCTAAGACCTGAGAACCATTGAGCTAGAGACAACAAAGCCCCAAGCTCATCACCTTCATCTCCCATTACCTGGAGTTCTATTGACTCAAGTCTCAGGTGACAGAAAGAAAATGGAGAGTTCTGGTCATTATATTCAGGCTTCATTTCCAATGATCCCACTATCCCAAAGAAACCCTGATGCAAACCTGTCCC
>NW_008364791.1:0-203 GCF_000622305.1 Nannospalax galili
GGTAGGGCTACCATGCTCCAGTGGATGGTTCACACCCATGAGTATATGGGTGGCACAAATTGGAATCAGTGGGTTATATATATTTAAAAAGAGAACATGAAATTAGGAAGGGGCAGAGGTGGGGGTGGATCTGGCATGAGGTGGGGGAAGGGTTGATGGTGAAAACAATCAAAATATATTGTATATATGAAGTTCTCAAAAAT
>NW_008364792.1:0-203 GCF_000622305.1 Nannospalax galili
TGTGTGCCATAGCGTGCATGTGGTGTGGAGGTCAGAAAACAACTTTGTGGATTTAGTTCTCTCCTTCTGGGGATCGAACTCAGGTTGTCAGGCTTGCTTGGGTAGCACCTTCAGCTCTTACCCTGTGAGCCATCTTGCCTGCCCCAGGCTTAAAGATTTCCTTTGCTCTCAGGACGCTCAGAGCACCAGCTCTCTCAAACAGC
>NW_008364793.1:0-203 GCF_000622305.1 Nannospalax galili
GTAGAGAAATACAAACCAAAAGTACTTTAAGATTTCAACTTACCCCAGCAATAATGACTAAGATCAAAGAGAGCAAATGACATCAAATGCTTGCAACAATGTGAGGAACGGGGAATGGTCATTCACTTTAGGTGGGATTACAAACTATTGTTTAAAAACCTTAAAAAAGAACCCACCATATGATCCAGTAATACTAATCCTAG
>NW_008364794.1:0-203 GCF_000622305.1 Nannospalax galili
CTCTCTCAAATCCCTTCTTTCATTGTGCCTAGTAGGGCCAGCACACAGTAGGTGAAAATACATGATCTTAATGATAGCAGCAGCATTCTGAAAATGCCAGTGAACCAGCCTTTGTTTGCTGTGCTTCACCTATTACTCCTGTCCGCCTCACTGTCTTATTTTATAGGTGATGAAACCGAGGCACAGAGAACCTGGGTCACTGG
>NW_008364795.1:0-203 GCF_000622305.1 Nannospalax galili
TCCAGAATATACAAAGAACTCAAACCAACAAAGTGTCAAACAAATGACCCATTTAAAAATGACTTATGGATCTGAACAGAAAGCTCTCAAAAGAAGAAATATAAATTCTTAGAAAACACCCTAAAAAGTTTTCAATATCCTTTATAGTTAGAGAAATGCAAATCAAACCTTTGTAAGATTTCATCATACACCAGTCAGAATGG
>NW_008364796.1:0-203 GCF_000622305.1 Nannospalax galili
CCAGCCCATGCACATGTTCTTTATATGCACTTTGCTAAGTCCAAGAACCACATTTTAAAAAACTCTTTGTACACATCTTTTTGGTTCAAGTTTGTGCCTTTTCTAGGAGCAACAACCATTACTGGTGACTTTTAAGTAGGGGGTACTAAGGGGGCGCCTATGTGAAACTTTAACAGCACAGGTCTCAAAGCTACAGAAAGGCC
>NW_008364797.1:0-203 GCF_000622305.1 Nannospalax galili
AGGTACAGCTGCATGGGTAAATACCGTAGGATGCTCTGGAGCACAGTAGAGCAAATGCAGTAGAGAAAAGCTAAACAGTATTTCAAAATAAATTTTAGGACTTCCAATGTTCTCAACACAAAGAAATGATAAATGTCGAGGGAAAGGGCATGTCAATCACCACTCATTATTTGTCTATATTGAAATACACTACACACCACAAA
>NW_008364798.1:0-203 GCF_000622305.1 Nannospalax galili
AGTTCATATATCTAAAACCTCTGTCTTCTCTACTTTCTCTTTTATTTAAGTGTTTACAGGTAAATAGCATAGTGCATCTAATCTTCAAAGTTGTACATACAGAGCGAAAATTGAGTTCTTGTCGTCTAGTTAAAAGTACCCTAGTTGGAGGATCTTTGTCCAAACACACTAGTATATATTACTGGATGTAATTTTTTTCTTTC
>NW_008364799.1:0-203 GCF_000622305.1 Nannospalax galili
GAGAGGGGGCAGGTGACACGACCATCTGCACGACAGAGAGGGGAGGTGACATGATCGTCTGCATGTCGGGGGCGCAGGTGACACGACCATCTGCGAGTAAGTGTGGAGCAGTGACACGACTGTCTGCACGTAAGAGAGGTCAGATGACATGACTATGTGTACGTCAGAGTGGGCAGGTAACACGACGATCTGTACGGCAGAGA
>NW_008364800.1:0-203 GCF_000622305.1 Nannospalax galili
TTTGAAACTGCCAGCTAAAGCAAGTCTTTAATTCTGTCAGGTGTTTTTGTCATGAAGCTGAAGTAGCTACCACAAAGAGCACTGCTGCAACCCTCCCCTGTTGTGGCATGAGGTAGCAGGCCTCCTAGGGGAGCAAGCAGGTAAGTCAAATTTTTCAGAAAATTTGATTTAACACTTTAATTAATGCTTGCTGTGCTTTAATT
>NW_008364801.1:0-203 GCF_000622305.1 Nannospalax galili
AGGATTGCTGGATCACAAAATGGCTTTAATTATTTGAGGAACATACATACTGTTTTCCATATGATGGCAATACCAATTTACGTCCCCACCAGCTGTGTCGAGAGTTTCATTTTTTCTACATCTTCATGAAGACTTCTATTTAGTGACAGCCGCCATACCTGAAGTGATACTTCACTAGGGCTTTCATTTCATTTCCCTGACAA
>NW_008364802.1:0-203 GCF_000622305.1 Nannospalax galili
ACCTACAAAACTAAAATGCAGCAGCCCTGCCCATTCCATCCATTTCTGCACCACATCAGCAACAGCTAAACAGAATTATTAACACAGGAATCAGAGGCATCTGCAACAGAAAACCTTAGTCATAGAGAAAAATAGACCTTAGCTTCCTAGCAGCCATGTGGAAAGCAAAGAATTACAATTTCATCCTGTCTGATGATGAGCAG
>NW_008364803.1:0-203 GCF_000622305.1 Nannospalax galili
TAGGGAAATTTTATTTTTCCTGTATTAATGAAGTTGACATCCTTTAATATGTTTTTTGACAACTTCTGAAATGTGTGTTCCAATACTTCAAATAAATTGTACATTTTAAAACTATTTGAATTCAGTCACGTGTGGGATTTTGTATTTTTTTCTTTTTTTCAAATACTTTATTTATTATTTTTATTTTATGTGTATGAGTGTAT
>NW_008364804.1:0-203 GCF_000622305.1 Nannospalax galili
CTACAGAGTCACCTCATGGAGTGTTCTGTAGTGAATTTCACTGGGTTAGTAGGTAGTGCACAGATAAGAAAAATATTCTGTTGTCAAATAGGTTTTGTTAAAAAAAAATGGATAAACATAGATTTTTAAATAAATATTTTCTTATAAAATAGTTTTAGGGGATAGGGGATGGCTCAGGGGATGGGGTTGCTTGCTATACAAAC
>NW_008364805.1:0-203 GCF_000622305.1 Nannospalax galili
GCTGCTTGCTCATCCAGGACTATATTTTCCTGGAGGTCAGAGGCCATTAGTACCCAGGAAATGTTAGCTGAATAGAAAAAGAAACACTACTGCTGGAGAGATGGCTCAGCAGTCAAGAGTACTGGCTGCTCTTGCAGGGGACTCAAGATTATTTCCCAGCACCCACCTCAGGTGGCTCAGAACCACCTGTAACTCCAGTTCCA
>NW_008364806.1:0-203 GCF_000622305.1 Nannospalax galili
TAGGCTGGACTGGTTGGCCAGTAAACCCCATGGATCTGTCTTTGCCCTCCTTTCCAACCTTCCTGAGCTGGAATTACAAGCATCTGCTACCACACTTGGCTTTTTATGTGGGTTTTGGGAAATTGAACTTGGGATCTTGATGATTGCAAGTTAAGTACTTTACCAACCAAGCTACCTATTCAGTTCCTATAACATATATATTT
>NW_008364807.1:0-203 GCF_000622305.1 Nannospalax galili
TAACCTGCCCTCTCTGCCATAAAGATGGTCGTGTCACTTGCCCCCTTTGACGTGCACATGGTCTTGTCGACTGCTGATGGTCATGTCACCTTACCCCTCTAACGTGCAGATAGTCGTATCGCCTGTATTCTCTGACGTGCTGATGGTCGTGTCACATGCCCCCTCTGACTTGCAGATCGTCATGTCAGCTGCCCCCTCTCACG
>NW_008364808.1:0-203 GCF_000622305.1 Nannospalax galili
AACATGAGGCAGCTGATCACATTGGGTCCTCAGTCAGGAAGCAGAGAGAGCAGAATGCTGGTGCTCAGCTGATTTTTTTTTAATTCAGCCCGGAGCCACAGCCTCTAGGATGGTGCTGCCTACGTTCACTGTGAGTCTTCATTCTCAGTTAGACCTCCCTAAAATGCCCTCATAGACATGCCCAGGAGTGTGTCTCCTGTGTG
>NW_008364809.1:0-203 GCF_000622305.1 Nannospalax galili
GTTGCTTAGCAGAGGTTTGCAGTTGGTATTTAGCAGTTGGTATTTAACTTGACCGTTTTTTGTTTTTTTTTTTTTTCTTCCTCTTTTTGGTTGTTAAGAATCTGAAGTACAGGTTCTTTGGGATCCAGCCTAGCAAATTTAGTAACAGCCTCCCAGGCAGATACCTTGCAGCCTAGCTGATGTGGGGTTAGGGGACCAGCCTC
>NW_008364810.1:0-203 GCF_000622305.1 Nannospalax galili
GACAATTTACTCAGCAGAGACAAACTGCATTATTCCCATTTCCTGAAGGCTATTTGTTCTCCAAATAGAATGCATGTTTCTGATAACACAGAGAATTATTTGAAATCTACTTATGCCATAGACGTGGTCACAATTTTCAGATCCTCCAGTTTCCAGATCAGATGCCATCTGCCCCTCCTCTGAATCACCCCATTAAGAATTTT
>NW_008364811.1:0-203 GCF_000622305.1 Nannospalax galili
GAGAACTTGAGGCCTGTGAGTCTGGATTTTGAACCACCCAGGGCCCTTGCATCAGACTCTGGACCCTGTGGTGGCTCAGGCACTCAGGCCCAGGGCAGCCCTTCTCAGGCAAACAGAACCCTGCCCACTTACACATTCCGAGTGTGGCCCCTTTTATGTTCGTTCAGGCTCCCCCAAACCTCCAGATTCTGTGTGCAAGAGAA
>NW_008364812.1:0-203 GCF_000622305.1 Nannospalax galili
CTTCAGAGTTTGGAAAGGAGAGGATGAAGGAAGAGCAAGTTCAAGGACCGGGAGAGTTACTAAGTATTCCGGAAGATGCCCCTGAAAAAGACTGGTATTAAATCACTGTAGAACATAAAACTAGACCTAATAAATACATATCCTTAATTCAGAATTCTATTACCTTAATAGGACTGAAATTTACACTTGCACCATTTAGTTCA
>NW_008364813.1:0-203 GCF_000622305.1 Nannospalax galili
TCTTCAAGAGCAGCCAGTGCTTTTAACCACTGAGCCATCTCTCCAGCCCCTACAATTACCATTTTAAAGCGTACAATTTTGTGGCATTTAGTAAGCTGACAACAGGCTCTGTCTACTATCTAGTTTACGGTAAGACGGCGAAATGGATTTAGACAGCACATAGGTGTGTTTCAAAACTTGCATTATCACCAGAAAAACACTGT
>NW_008364814.1:0-203 GCF_000622305.1 Nannospalax galili
GCCCTCAGGGGTTATCTTAGAAACTTGAAATAAAACATCCCCTGTACCTACATCAGTGACAGTCCAAGTATAGTTATATGGCTGGTGCAGGTTAGCAAACGTCGTTTGAAGCAGTAAACACTATGAATGTCATAGCTTTAGCTTGAGGGGGGTTCCTGCATCTTTTTACACCTTCCATGTCTTGGGACCTGGTGAAGAGACTG
>NW_008364815.1:0-203 GCF_000622305.1 Nannospalax galili
GGAGGGCCCAGCCCACGGTGGGAAGCACCGTTCCTAGGCAGGTGGTCCTGGGCTGCATAAATTTTAACTGGGGCTGGACAGATGAATCAGTAGTTAAGAACACTGGTTGCTCTTGCAGAGGATTCATGTTAAATTCCCAGCATCCACATGATAGCTAACAGCCATCCATAACTCCAGTTCTAGGGGATCTGACACCCTCTTCT
>NW_008364816.1:0-203 GCF_000622305.1 Nannospalax galili
TTTCATTACAGTAGCAAAAAATAGACTATAATATGGGTTGATTCTTCAGTCTGGTAGAATTTAAACAGTGAGTATACATGGATGTATAAGGTTCCTTAAACTTATGACATACTTAAAATTTAGTAATAACTCTGCTGGGGGAAGAATTCTCACTATTAATAGCTGATTTCCAATTTTTCCTCTGAGTCTATTAATTGTTGCTA
>NW_008364817.1:0-203 GCF_000622305.1 Nannospalax galili
TTTTTTTTTTTTAATTTAAAAAGAGTCATGTTGAGGCTGGGCATGGTGGTGCATACCTTTTAATACCAGCACTCAGGAGGCAGAGACAGGTGGATCTCCATGAGTTTGAGACCAGCCTGTTCTACTAGAACAAAGTAGACTACACCAGCCAGGGCTACATAAAGAGACACTTGTTTTTTTTTTTTTTTTTTTTTTTTTTTTTT
>NW_008364818.1:0-203 GCF_000622305.1 Nannospalax galili
TTACCTGGGCTCTGCTCCGATGTCTCATAGACCATGAGCTCCTAATCTGAGCATGAGAAGGTTCCTAGCCCTGCTTTAGCTCTTCATTAGAAGCTCAAGGTAGTTTCCAGTGAGATGGGAAAGAGCACATTCATTACCCCTGGGAGATGAGTGAGTACATCCCTTAACAGCTTGTGAGACTCAAACCACATAGTGCCCTGGTG
>NW_008364819.1:0-203 GCF_000622305.1 Nannospalax galili
TTAACTATCAAATTGTCTTATTTATTCTAGTACATGATAAGCTTTATTCTCCTTTTCTCTTTGGAGGCAGGGTCTCATATGTTGCAGGTTGGCTTTGAACCAGGTGCTACATAGCAGACCTTGAACCACATCCCCAGTCCCCCAATATAATGGAATGGAAGTAATGGAGCTAGAAACTGAAAGGAGATTTCATTTGTCAAAGT
>NW_008364820.1:0-203 GCF_000622305.1 Nannospalax galili
TAACCTGCCCTCTCTGCCATAAAGATGGTCGTGTCACTTGCCCCCTTTGACATGCACATGGTCTTGTCGACTGCTGATGGTCATGTCACCTAACCCCTCTAACGTGCAGATGGTCGTATCGCCTGTATTCTCTGACGTGCTGATGGTCGTGACACATGCCCCCTCTGACTTGCAGATCGTCATGTCAGCTGCCCCCTCTCACG
>NW_008364821.1:0-203 GCF_000622305.1 Nannospalax galili
TTTTTTTTTCTTCTGAAAGATGTATGGAATTCAGCACAGAATCTGTCTCAGCTTCCAAAAATTTGAGAGGAAAACCATGAGTGCTTCAATCTCAGTACTTCCCTAAGATCTATTCTAGTTTTATCACATGGAAGTTTAATTGTATTTCTGGGAATCCATTCATTTCTTCTCGATTTCCCAATGTATTTCCATATGACTTTTCA
>NW_008364822.1:0-203 GCF_000622305.1 Nannospalax galili
AGGAAAAAGACCTGGATAAGGTGTGATATTCTCTATCTGTATAAGGATAACTTAAAGAAAATACATCTCCGTAGAGGAAAGCAATGGCTTTGATGAGAACAGTTAGTAACTGAATGAGATTTTACCCTTGAAATAAAAAAGGCAGGTGTCCAAAAACAAGAAAATATAAAATATAAGAACTTGAAGGAGAAACCAGGGAGGAC
>NW_008364823.1:0-203 GCF_000622305.1 Nannospalax galili
AGGACTAAAGTATATTATCTGGGGAAGGCTAGGAAAAAAAGGCTTGATCCATGCCGGGTTAAGTCTTTCCAGTGGACATACGCTCAGGTCACTCATGCACCTCAGGAACCCCTCAGTCATCTCTATAAGCTCTGTAAGTAAGCTCATCGGTTCCCCAGGAAAACTTTAATATAAGGAAACATTGTTTGGATACTACAATCTAA
>NW_008364824.1:0-203 GCF_000622305.1 Nannospalax galili
ATCACATGAAGTCTGTTGTAATGACTAACCACACAGCTTCAATGACCAGCAGAACATCTGAAGACTGAGCTACAGATTACGTCAAGAAAAGAGTCAGAACTGGGATGTGTTTGCCCAAGGACAACCAACTTCATAAGAACAGTCGTCTTACAGGATAGCGTCATCTGTGTTCCATCACTCTTAATCCTGGCTGCTCTGTCACA
>NW_008364825.1:0-203 GCF_000622305.1 Nannospalax galili
CCCCTTTTCCCCATTTATTCTAAATATGCATCCTCATGTATACAGAAAGTGTACCTTTCACCCCTCATCAAAGGAGCTTCTTTTTGCAATGGATGGAGACTATTACAGGGTTACATAACACATCAAATGCAGAGAATAAGTGTCTGTAGGACACTTAGCTCTAAGTGATACATCTTCAATGCAACCTCTACACATAGGATGAA
>NW_008364826.1:0-203 GCF_000622305.1 Nannospalax galili
CTGCTAACTCCTGATTTTTGGACCCTGTATTGTTAAGGGTCTTGATAATTTCATTAAAACTCGTATTTCTCTGGTTAAGTTAGCTGTTGCCCCCCTCCAGATCTTGCCACGCATGTCTCTGCAAAAAAGGACCTGCTGTTCCTTGACCTTATCAACCTATAATAATAGAGATATGAAAAATAAGCTTGAGCATAGGTGTAAAA
>NW_008364827.1:0-203 GCF_000622305.1 Nannospalax galili
AAAGCTGCTTGTTCCCTCCACCCACAAACATTTTGTTTTTACACATTCTTAGTTATAAAAACTAGGGAATGTACTATCCAGGGCTAGGTTGACTCAAATCAGAAACTGAGGGCACAAAGTTTCAGGAAAAACTCATGTTCAGGGTCATGGACATGCTGATTTGGTACTTGTTTGACTCTGAGAATAAGTTTCTGCTTACATTT
>NW_008364828.1:0-203 GCF_000622305.1 Nannospalax galili
ATGCAGTACTGACCCGTCAGGCAAGATGTACCCACTGGTGCAGTAGTGGCATAGCTGTTCTTGGGTAACTAACCACTTTCTCATTGGATATGAGGTCCATTCTGTAGGAGAGAATTTCATTGTAATTCTGGTCTAAAGCCCTGGCTGGGAAGGTCATGGGCCCTAGGGTAGAACCTGCTATTGTTATTTTGCTAAGGGGTCAT
>NW_008364829.1:0-203 GCF_000622305.1 Nannospalax galili
GGGGAAAAGCTGATTGTGTCTATGAGATATATGAAATATTCTTAGTGATTCGGGGCTGAAGAAATGGCTCAAGGAATAAAGTGCTTTCTACCCAAGTGAGATGGTACAGAGTTCGATCCCAGCAGTATATAAGGCCTTATGCCCTAGTGTGTATCTGTGATCCCAGGGAGCCTACAAGGAAGGGCGATGGATACAGAATCCCC
>NW_008364830.1:0-203 GCF_000622305.1 Nannospalax galili
ACTCACCAGCATTTGGTTTCATTTGTTCTCTTGATCTAAGTCATTCTGACTGAAGATAAAATCTGAAAGTAGCTTTATTTACATTTCCCTAACTACTAATGATGTTGAATACTTTCTAATAAGTTTCTTTCCCACTTTCTTTTTTGGATTTAAAAAAATATATTATTTTTATTTTATGTGTATGCGTGTATTGCCTGCATGTA
>NW_008364831.1:0-203 GCF_000622305.1 Nannospalax galili
GCATCGTGATTCCAATATTGTGATGGCATTGGGATGGCACCGTTTGATTCCGTATTGCAGCATTGTGATAGTCTATTGAACATTTTCCTGGTACATTGGGGCATTGTGATGGCACATGGGCCCATTGTGATGACACAGTGATGCACTGATAGGGCACACTGAGCATTGTGGTGACACATGAAAAATTGTAATAGCACATTGGA
>NW_008364832.1:0-203 GCF_000622305.1 Nannospalax galili
TTAGTGCTGGGCATTTCACAGACACTTATTCTCTGTCTTTGACCATTTGTGAAACTCTGTAATAGCCTCCATCTCTTCCAAAAAGAAGCTTCTTTGATGAGTGTTGACCTGTATACTTGCCTGTAAATATAAGGATCTACACTTCGCATATGGTAAGAAATTATGTTTATCTAGGGAATGTGACAGAGGTAGTTTCTCTCTAG
>NW_008364833.1:0-203 GCF_000622305.1 Nannospalax galili
TGAGTTTCTTAACGACAGTAATAGGCCTCACAAACCTTAGCCACAGTCCTCAAAAAAAAACCTCTTAAATTTCAATTAAATGGCATACACAAAAGGCATTTCCTTGGTTTCAGACTTTTCTAGACCACTACAGACATCAGTATATTCGACTGTAATATAGAGACACTTAAAGGAGACATAAACCATTTCACAATGAGATTTAA
>NW_008364834.1:0-203 GCF_000622305.1 Nannospalax galili
GGTGCTCAATGTCTCCTCACATTCCCAAAATGTGACATCACCATGATCCCATGTGTCATCACAGTGCTCCACTGTAACTTCACCCCGCTCCATTGTGCCAACTCTAAGTCCCCATGTGCCACTATATTGCTCCAATATACCATCACAACACTATGGCCCCATGTGCCATTATATTGCTTCAAAGTACCATAAGGATGTTACAA
>NW_008364835.1:0-203 GCF_000622305.1 Nannospalax galili
AGAAGAATTATTTTCTCCAGTCCAGCCCAGTCCAGCCCAGTGTTCAGGTGGCCACTCCTCCCTCACAGGGATTAGAGTTGCTGCTGACGGGGTCTCTCAAGCTATGGCAGTTGTCCCTTCCCGTTTCCCACATGCAGGTCACCTGGCCACCGCCCTCTTCTGTTGCAGGGTAACCACCAGAGGCCTCAGGTCCCAACTCATCT
>NW_008364836.1:0-203 GCF_000622305.1 Nannospalax galili
TCCTGAAGGAGGTATCTCAGGCCCAGGAAGACAACTGTCACGTGAAAATATCGTTAAATCCCATTTAGACTTCTTCTTTCGCCCATTGGTTGGTTAAGAGCAGATCATTTAGTTTCTATGTAGTCATGAATTTTTCCCATTTTCTGAATGTCCATTTTTAGGCTCATTTCAGCGTCATTGGAGAAATACTTGACATGATTTCA
>NW_008364837.1:0-203 GCF_000622305.1 Nannospalax galili
TATATATTCATTCTACTGGTTCTGTTTCTTTGAAGAACCCTGACTAATACACAGTCTATCCTCATCCCCATCCCAAGATTGGTCTGACCTTTGTCCCAGCTCCTAGGGAGAAAATCTCTAAATCTTTACAGTTTACTGATAGGAGAGTCTTTGTTACTTACAGTGAGGGCTTTGGTTACACATTAGCTTATGTTAGTGAGATG
>NW_008364838.1:0-203 GCF_000622305.1 Nannospalax galili
GATTTTTCATAATCTCTAATTTAACTATGATGTTTTGTATGGGGAGACTGCGCTCTCTCTGGGCGCAGGGTGCACTCACTCCCTGTCGGTCCACAGGCTGCTCTGGGAAGCGGCGGCTCCGGGAGTGGCACAGCGGATTCGCAGACTTCTCTGGGAAGCTGCGGCTCCGGGAGCGGAGGGTGCCCTGTAGGCTTTCCCAGCGG
>NW_008364839.1:0-203 GCF_000622305.1 Nannospalax galili
GTCCTCTAACCCCACCCCAAACCACAAGCAGGATCATTTTAGTGCCTCCACAGCCCTTTCGGGAGTGCCGCACAGGTTGGTTACAGAGCCCCAGGATTAGTTTCTTTCACCTACTAATGTGCATTTAAAGTTCCTCCATGCTTTTGTGTAATTTGATCGTTTCTTTCTTTCTTTCTTTGCTAAGCTGAATAGCATTTCATTAT
>NW_008364840.1:0-203 GCF_000622305.1 Nannospalax galili
GTGTGAACACACTAATGATTGAAAAAGTTATTCAACAGCCTGGGCTGCTGCAAGAACATGTCCTAGGCTGGACAATTTAAAAAGCAGTTCTCACAGTCTGGAGGCTGGAAGTTAGTTCAAGGTCACGGGCCAGAGGGGCTGATTCTTAGTAAAGAATCTTGGTTCATAGCGGCCATTTTCTGGCTGTGTCCTTTCATAAGAAG
>NW_008364841.1:0-203 GCF_000622305.1 Nannospalax galili
TTATCATGACAATGCTCATTCTGCCATCACAATGCTCATTGTTCCATCACAGTGCCACCGTGTGTCATCCCAATGCCCCAGTGTGACATCACAATGTTCCAATATGACATAATAATGCTCCAATGTGTCATCACAATGCTCCAATGTGACATCGCAATGGTCCAGTGTTTAAGAGTATTCTCCATTGTGACATCACAATTCTC
>NW_008364842.1:0-203 GCF_000622305.1 Nannospalax galili
TAAAGCCTACAATGTTTTCACTGACTGGGGCAGATGTGGAGAAACCAAAAGGCAGCTTAATTCAAGGAACTCATAGCCATTGCTTTCTGACAGTATTCAGACTCGTACCCTCCTTAGAAACCCCTATTTTCTTACAGCATCTTAGGGGGCACCAATGATTGCCTGGGCTTTCATCCCAAGGCAATGCAGAGGCAGACAAGATG
>NW_008364843.1:0-203 GCF_000622305.1 Nannospalax galili
CATATTGTAACATTGTGATGGCACATTGGGGCAATATAATGGCACATGGAGGAATAATTTTTTCACGTTGGAGCATTGGTTTGGCACATGAAACATTGGAATACTAAATTTGTATATTGTTATCAAACATTGGGGCATTATATCTGCACCCTGAGCATGGTGATGTCACATTAGATTCTTTGTGAGGGATATTCAGCATTGTA
>NW_008364844.1:0-202 GCF_000622305.1 Nannospalax galili
AAATAATAGGAAAAAAAATTTTAAAGACATCTGAGATGAAGCCAAAGATGGTGGCCTGTAATCCCAGCCCTCAGGAGACACAGACAAGAGGATCACTGCCGTCAGGCCAGCCTGGTCTACATAGTGAGTTCCAGGCCAATGAGGGATTCACAGTAAGGGCTTGTCCAAAACAACAACAACAACAAAAATAAAAAAACAAAAA
>NW_008364845.1:0-203 GCF_000622305.1 Nannospalax galili
TAAGTGGGACATTAATGGCAAGCCTCTGGGCCCCGGCCAGCAGGGAGCAAGTCCAAAAAACGGGCAATGGGGCCCTTTGTCTCAGGGCCCTCAAATATATAGGGCAATGCAGCAGACTCCCACTCAATGGCCCATCATGCAGCAGATCCCTTGTCACCCCTGGATGAGGGATCCCCCCAAAGAGCAACTGCAGGAAGCGCAGG
>NW_008364846.1:0-203 GCF_000622305.1 Nannospalax galili
TTCAAGAGATTTACCTGTTACAAAAAACTGCTTTCTCAAGACTGGACTCTGCCTAATTCTCTTTGAAGCAAAATTGACTGTGTCTGTCCCCACATGGCACATCTTCATTACTTGAAGCTCCTGTGGCCCTAGTTAAGTCTTTCTTATTTCCGGAACCCCCAGTCCTTTCTTGCTTCTTATTGACCATAGACCCACACTCTTCC
>NW_008364847.1:0-203 GCF_000622305.1 Nannospalax galili
TTTTCTTTTAGGTGACATCTAATTCTAGTGCTTATTCCTGCCCCCTCTCTACTCTGTCAATTTCTGACCTGTAATAGGTGTATTTAGACCATTTACTTTTTTGTGGGGAGTATTTGTGACAGGGTCTCCTTGTAACCCCACCTAGCCTGGACTTTGCTATGTAGACCAGGCTAACCTCATTCTCACAAAGATCAATCTGCCTC
>NW_008364848.1:0-203 GCF_000622305.1 Nannospalax galili
CAGATAGGAAGCTTGTGTCTTAACTGGTTAGCAGTGAGCACTGGTCTGATCCTGGCCATTGTTAGAGTGTGCTGTCATTTGGCAATAGAGCTTCATCCTGGTGGAGTAAAAACAGGTTTCTCATTGCTATCTCAGACTGTTCAGAGGCAACATTCTAGTCTACCTTCTTTCTGTCCAGTATATGGCCTTAAAACAAATGTAAG
>NW_008364849.1:0-203 GCF_000622305.1 Nannospalax galili
TTCCTCTCACAATGACCCAATACATCATCACACAGCTCCGTGTGCCATCACGATGCTCCAAAGTGTCATTAAAACGCTCCAATGTGACAGCACAATGCTCAAATGTGCTATGACAATGTTTTATGTGAGATCACAATGTTCCAATGTGCCACCACAATGCTCCAATTACAATGCTCAATGTGCCAACAAAATGCTCCAATCTG
>NW_008364850.1:0-203 GCF_000622305.1 Nannospalax galili
GACTGAGGATATTACAGATGCTTCCACATCAGTGTTGATTTTAGCAATGTAGGTAAGGTATGTACCCAAACCATTGTGTCCAAACAACAGAGGAATGGATAATGAAAATATGATGTGTGTACACAGTGGAAATTTTATCAACCAACGGGAACTTCTGTTGTTTGCCAGAAAATGCATAAAGTTGCACATAACCCTGTTTATCA
>NW_008364851.1:0-203 GCF_000622305.1 Nannospalax galili
TCTCGCAAAACCCCTGAGACTTGGTTCTCTTTTAGAAAATAGGGAATCTTGCGGGGTGGGGAGTGGGAAACAAAAGTATTTTCTCAAACTGCACCTGGAGTTTTAGGGCAAATTTTGGCTCTGGTAACCACAAACCAGGCTCAGCCACCTGCCCTGAAATGCCAATTAAAGCGTGGAGAAGTAGGGAACAGCAGAGAGATTCG
>NW_008364852.1:0-203 GCF_000622305.1 Nannospalax galili
TGGAGACCTCTAGCCCATCGCTGGGGGGACCCCTTGGTCTCCATAGCCCGCCTAGGGATGGCACGCCGGACACCATCCTAGCCGTCCCCTCCCCGCCCCGCCTTTGATTACGGGGAGCAGGGAGACGGAGCAAATTAACTTTTTGCACACTTCATTATGCGCCCCGCCCCTCCCCCGCGACCCGGTCCCCCAGGGCGATGGCC
>NW_008364853.1:0-203 GCF_000622305.1 Nannospalax galili
GAAGAGTCAGCAGTGCAGGGAGGATTTATTGGGCTAAAGAGAAAGCTGTCAGCTGCTGGGCAGGTGGCTGCTGCTTAGGAGGCTGTATTTGGAATTTTTTAAAAACAGGTGTAGGTAGGCTGTGATTGGCTAACTTGGTATTTATTGGAGCTTTGGAATTATTGTTCCATTTCTTTTTAAAGCATTTATTTATTATTTTAAAT
>NW_008364854.1:0-203 GCF_000622305.1 Nannospalax galili
TTAGTCCAACTACCTGCTCTAGGGTGATGCCACTGTCCCAATCAGAGCTGATCTGAGACCCAGAATGGAGGTGTTGGGTGTTAGTCACTGGCAGGTGCTCTCTGCTGGGGAAGTAAAAAAGCAGTGGTCAGAACACCTACCTGCCCAGGGCCATCTAGGAGTTTAGCCATTGGAAAGTCAGGAACAAGCAGGACTTTACTACT
>NW_008364855.1:0-203 GCF_000622305.1 Nannospalax galili
TTTCTCCATTCCATTCTTGCTGCTGCTAACTCTCCATCCAGCCACCCTCCATCCTATGGTAGCTCCGTTAACTCTCCTAGCAGCTTGACTGCCTCCACCCTTATTTCCCAGCATGTCCTGAGCTGTCCACACTCACCCACCCTTGCCCACGCTTTTTGGAGGAATGAGTAATATCTGAGCTACAAGTGTATTGCCTGCATGTA
>NW_008364856.1:0-203 GCF_000622305.1 Nannospalax galili
TGGATGGAGCCTACAGAATAACTACAGAATATTATACCTTATGATTGCTAATTCTGCTTAGCAGAATGAGTAATATCCTGAGAATCCATCCTTTATGAGTTTATGGAAAAAAATCTTGTTTTTCATTCTAGTACATGTTCATGAAATAACTGATAGGTACCCACAGTTCTGTGACTGTCAAGGTGTCCCCTGTTCTGCAGATC
>NW_008364857.1:0-203 GCF_000622305.1 Nannospalax galili
AGGGTTGTTTCCGTTCCTTTCTGCTCCCCTCGTTGGTTGCTAGACAGAGCCTTTTAGAAGTCCATTCTTATAAAATGCCTAGGCATATACATATATTCTTTCTTGAAATTATCTCCCTTTATTTTTCCTTTCTTAGTAGATTTGAACTATTTTTAAGACAAAATAGCTTGTTTTTGCTGGATAATTGTTTTAAGCAAATTTTT
>NW_008364858.1:0-203 GCF_000622305.1 Nannospalax galili
TATGTTAATGTGTGTGAGTATTGCTGCTTGTCTTTTTGTGAACTGTGTGTACGCCTGGTACCTGCAGAGGCCCGAAGGCAGCATCAGATCCCCTAGAAGTGGAGTTACCGATGGCCGTGAGTTGCCATGTGGGTCCTGGGAACCGAATTTGAGTCCACTGCAAGAGCAGCACATGATCCTAACTGCCGAGCCTTCTCTCCAAC
>NW_008364859.1:0-203 GCF_000622305.1 Nannospalax galili
CTGCAGAGGCCAGAAGAAGGTGTTGAATCCTGTGGAAATGGTGTTAGTAATTAATTGGTAGCCACTATGAAGGTGCTGGGAATTGAACCTGGTTCCTTGCAAGAGTAACCAGTGTTCTTAACTACTGAGCCACCTCTCCAGCTCCAACTCCCGATAATTATGAAAATGATTCAATTATTAAAATGTTAAAACACAAATGAGAT
>NW_008364860.1:0-203 GCF_000622305.1 Nannospalax galili
AGCCTGGTCTACATAGAGAGTTCCAGGCCTGCTGGGGCTATAGGGAGACGCTGTCTCAAAAAGACAGAAGAAAAGTTTGAGAAAGGCTTGCTTGTGAGGAGCAGTCGTGAACCAGAAGTTTAACTTTGCTGTGAGGATGAGTGTTAAAGCCATGGACAGGCCAGGATTAGGGAAGACCTGGCCAAGGAGAGTGATTAGAAATC
>NW_008364861.1:0-203 GCF_000622305.1 Nannospalax galili
GAAACTAGTAATAAAGAAGAACTTCCTCAACATCATAAAAAGCTTTCACAAGGGATGGAGATGGCTCAACAGTTAAGAAAACTCGTTCTTGCAGGTGACCCGCGACTGAATCCCAGCACCCACATGGAACCTAACAAATGTCCTAACTGGAGTTCTAGGGAACCCAATGCCCTCTTCTGTCTTCTTTGGGCATTGCGTGACTT
>NW_008364862.1:0-203 GCF_000622305.1 Nannospalax galili
ATTGATTTAAGTGCTACAGTAGAAAACTACTCAAGAAATTAGACAGGTAGAAGAGCTTGGTTCATTATGTTTTTATATTTTTTATTACTTGTAAAAAATCAATTATGAATAATTTTGTTTTTCCATTGTTTTTTTTGAAGTATAGTTAAAATAAACTTGAAGTCATTTTTCTGTTAGCTTGGTGTAGGCTATCCTGGATTCAT
>NW_008364863.1:0-203 GCF_000622305.1 Nannospalax galili
TGAAATGAGTTTCTTAATTAAGTTAGCAACATCAATTCTAATATCAAATGCGGTATGTTGATTGCTTTTATTCACATTTATTATCCGTACCCCCCTTGGGGGAAAAACGAAGTAGCAAAATATACCCAAAGGATTTAGTTTTCTGTGGCACGCTCATCTGCCACAGCATCCGCTGAAGTGATGGGGAAATGGAAGAGTTTATC
>NW_008364864.1:0-203 GCF_000622305.1 Nannospalax galili
GACATGAAGTTCTTTCTAAAAAATTTATCTATTTGTATTTTCTGCATATGACAATTTGCCTGCATGTATGTGTGTGTGCTGTGTGTGTGCAAGTGCCCATGGGGGCCAGAAGAGGGCATCTGATCCCCTGGAACTACAGTTACAGATGGTTGTTAGTTTCCATGTGGGTGCTGGGAACTGAATCTGGGTCCTCAGCAAGAGTA
>NW_008364865.1:0-203 GCF_000622305.1 Nannospalax galili
CTGCTTTAGAAAGGGCAAGTTCAGGGTAAGGAGGGGATCTGCACCAGGAGGAGGCAAGTGGGAAGGTATGGGTGCAGGTGGAAGCGGGCTCAGCGGCTCAGCCTCAGGGCCTGCTCCTGCTGGGCTGGAATGAGACCCCGCCCACCTGCCCAGAGGCCCCACCTCCTGATGCCCTAAGAAGCCCAGGGGAGGAGGAGGAGAGG
>NW_008364866.1:0-203 GCF_000622305.1 Nannospalax galili
ATCAAAGTCAGGTCCTCATGCTTAGAAGACAAGCAGAAGTACATTGCTGGCATAGCCCTCCCAGCCCCCGCCGACTTCTTTTTATTTTGTGTTCTGTTCTTGTGTTTAACTATGTTGTGGTCACACCAATTTTCTTTTGTTTCTTCGACATATAACACTCTCTCCATATTGGGGAACGTCAAGTGTCCTATTTCTGATGACGG
>NW_008364867.1:0-203 GCF_000622305.1 Nannospalax galili
AAAAATCTGAAGTCCATACTATCTGCTACTTAAAGATGAAATCCACAAAAATCCAACTCTTTACATCTTTAGGCAAGTATTTTTCTGCCCCACCCAACTGATTTTTGTTAAGAAAAACAGAGTGGACAAGGCACAAACCTGAGCAATTCTCAAAAGAATCAAATACTTTTTCTATTAAATGAGTTAACTGCCACCAAATTTCT
>NW_008364868.1:0-203 GCF_000622305.1 Nannospalax galili
TGAGGTGGGGAATTAGACATTCTAGATGCAAATGAGAATTGGACAGGGCGCAGAGGAACCACTTCTGAACCCTTGGAGGTGTGGTCTCTGAGATACGGCCAGCAGAGCCCAGTGGGTAGTGAGTGTCCTGAGGGAGCTGTTTCCGCTGTCATCTTGAGCACAAAGCTGCTTGTTCACTTTTCACTCGTGCTCTTTGTCAT
Organism: Nannospalax galili; assembly: GCF_000622305.1. Classification (NCBI taxonomy): domain Eukaryota; kingdom Metazoa; phylum Chordata; class Mammalia; order Rodentia; family Spalacidae; genus Nannospalax; species Nannospalax galili. The sequence goes on from NW_008364868.1 coordinate 201, forward strand.
AGT
>NW_008364869.1:0-203 GCF_000622305.1 Nannospalax galili
TCTGAGCGATACAGCTCAAAGTGCGCGTGCATGTGCCTTTCCTCGCCTGCAGAAGTGTCCATCGGGGACAGGTCCAAGGCAGGCCTGGGTCAACCATACACTGACCAGCCTGCAGTCCAGGACAACAGTCCCACCTCCCTGCGGCTCTTCAACACACAGTGAAGGATCATCAATTCATCCTTCACTGGCCTAGTTTCCCACCC
>NW_008364870.1:0-203 GCF_000622305.1 Nannospalax galili
TGAGGTGGGGAATTAGACATTCTAGATGCAAATGAGAATTGGACAGGGCGCGGAGGAACCACTTCTGAACCCTTGGAGGTGTGGTCTCTGAGATACGGCCCGCAGAGCCCGGTGGGTAGTGAGTGTCCTGAGGGAGCTGTTTCCGCTGTCACCTTGAGCACAAAGCTGCTTGTTCACTTTTCACTCGTGCTCTTTGTCATAGT
>NW_008364871.1:0-203 GCF_000622305.1 Nannospalax galili
TATCAAAACTGACACCTGACAAAGGTTCAATATGTGCCAGCATCTGTTTTTAGGACTTCATAAAGTTTAATTCTATACAACAACCCTTGAAGATTGAGGTGATTCTCTCTTTTAAAGATTGTATTTTTATTTTATTTTTAATTATGTGTATTGGGGTGGATTTGTACACAGGAGTGCAGTGCCCACAGAGGCCAGAAGAGGGC
>NW_008364872.1:0-203 GCF_000622305.1 Nannospalax galili
CTAAACAGAGAGTTCTCAAAGGAATAAATAAAGATGGCTAAGAAACATTTTTAAAAGTATTTAACATCATTGGTAATTAGGGAAATGCAGATTAAAACCACCTTAAGGTTTCACTTTACCCCAGTCAGACTGGCTAAAATCAGAGAACAAACGATACCAAATGCTGGCGAGGATGTGGAGAAAGGGGGACGCTCATTCACTGC
>NW_008364873.1:0-203 GCF_000622305.1 Nannospalax galili
TAAAAATAGAGTCTAGGAGCTGGAGAGATGTCTGAGAAATTACAAATATTTGCAGCTCTTCTAGAAGACTTGGGTTTGGTTCCTAGAACACACATGGAAGCTCAAAACCACCTGCATCCACATGGTGCACATAAATATACCCACAAACACACATGTACACATAAAGTAAGCTAAATAAACCTTAAAAAGTAAAGTCTAAAAAT
>NW_008364874.1:0-203 GCF_000622305.1 Nannospalax galili
AACGAATTGTTATAAGTGAATGAACTATGATTGTAGTAATTAAAAGTTATGGGGAACTTTTTGACATTTAAAATTCTCTATAAAGTATAGGCTTTGATCAGGGACCATTGTGGAAGAGGAGGCAGAAAGTGTGTAACAGTCAGGCTTGTTGCATAATAAACATAAGGAAACAGACTTTCAGGCCAATGGAAATATTCATATGA
>NW_008364875.1:0-203 GCF_000622305.1 Nannospalax galili
AGACATAAGTAAACCTTTCTGTCTATATGTGGATGAACGTAAAGGTATTACAAAAGGGGTCCTCACCCAGGGAGTAGGCCCCTGGAAGAGATCTATTGCATACCTAGCAAAAAAATTAGACCCTGTAGCAGCTGGATGGGCCCCCTGCCTGTGAATTATAGCAGCAGTGGTCCTGCTGGTTAAGGATGCTAACAAGTTAACCC
>NW_008364876.1:0-203 GCF_000622305.1 Nannospalax galili
GGGGAAGAATTAATAAATGCAAGTATGAAATGGCATTGACGTTTTGGGCCTGAGTCCTTAGAAAATAAAATTGTCATTTATTGGAATAAGAAATCAAGAGTAGATTGAGAAATGGGACAGAAACTAGTTGAATATGGGGCCAGGTGAAGAATTGCAGATGTGAATAGAAATTGGAAGCAAGAGCATTAACTTACAGTCATCAC
>NW_008364877.1:0-203 GCF_000622305.1 Nannospalax galili
GTGTGTGCAGCACAGACCCACACAGGAGGCCAGGATGACAACTGTGTTGCCTACCAGAGTCAGGAGGTAGGAGATCAGCACTGCCACAAAGAGGATCCTGTGAAGCTATGACTGGTCAGAGAAGTCCACCAGGATAAAGTTGCCTTTTGAGTTCTGGTTAATCATCACCTACTCATGGGGAGGAGGTGAAACCTGGACAAGTA
>NW_008364878.1:0-203 GCF_000622305.1 Nannospalax galili
CCCCTATATCACAATCCTTGTCCCTCTTACATCATCCTACTATGGGACTAAGAGAGAGAACACTTTGACAAAACCAACCCCAGAATATGAGGTTTTCAATACTGGCTGGAAACCAAAAAGACTTGACATCTCCCCAGCTGAAGATATCTTTAGAAAGAAGCATCTACCCAAATGCCACCTGTGAAAACTTGGGTGGCCCTGCC
>NW_008364879.1:0-203 GCF_000622305.1 Nannospalax galili
GTGTGTGAGTATGTGTGTGTGAATTTGTGTGTGTGAATTTGTGTGTGTGTGGCTGTGTGTGTGTGTGTGAGTCTGTGTGAGTGTGTGTAAGTGTGTGTTTGTGTGTCTCTGTGTGAGTGTGTGTGTGAGTGTGTAAGTGTGAGTGTGTGAGTGTATGTGTGAGTGTATGTGAGTGTGTCTGTGTGTGAGTGTGTGTGTGTGTG
>NW_008364880.1:0-203 GCF_000622305.1 Nannospalax galili
AACCGGATCCCTTCGGAGGACTCCCCACCTCTCCCTCCTAAGCAGGATGGGTTAGATCAGAGACAGTAGAGGACTCCAGGGCCAGAGGGGCGGAGAGGGGAGAGGTGTTGGGGTGGGGGAATACCCGCTGGGAGAGAAGGCTAGGGAGAAGAGAGGTGGGAGCAGTGCAGCTGCCAAGGGAGCACAGGTTGAGAGGAGATGAG
>NW_008364881.1:0-203 GCF_000622305.1 Nannospalax galili
TCTTTAGCTTGACCTATGGACTTTGTTGCCTTGAAGTAAGGAGCATTTTTTAAAAAAAAATTAATTAATTTCTCTCTTTATGTGTATGAGTCTTTTATCTGAATGCATATAAGAACACTTGTGTGCATGTGCAATGCTCGTGGGGGCTAGATGAGTCTGTGTTGGATCCCCTGGAACTGGAGTTACAGATAGATGGTGGTTAG
>NW_008364882.1:0-203 GCF_000622305.1 Nannospalax galili
TCCTCTGGATTTGGAGATACTGGCATTTTAGTCACCAGACGTGCTTACGGGGCACTGTGCAAGTGCTCTTAACCACCGAGCCATATCTACAGGTCTCAGAAAATGTACTTTTAGCTGCAAGCATTTATCAAAGTGATAAAATTAGGAATAACTTCACTATCAAATATGAAATGCGTTGCAGCACAATTTGGATCAGTGCGTGC
>NW_008364883.1:0-203 GCF_000622305.1 Nannospalax galili
TCTCTCCGCGGCGGCCTCAGGTGGCTGCAGGCGGCTGCAGACGGGCTCTGCGCCAAGCTGCAAGAGGCTTGGGCTAGCTGCAGGAGGCTCTCCCTTTGCTCCCGGGTCGTTGGCCACTGGTCCGCAGGGGCAGGGAGAGCAAAAACGGCGAACGGGGTCAGAACGGCCAGTGAGTGCTGACGGAAGACAGCTCTTCCGGGAAG
>NW_008364884.1:0-203 GCF_000622305.1 Nannospalax galili
TTCTTGTGTCACCACTATGCTCAGTGTGCCATAACAATGCACCAATGTGGCGTTACAATGCTCCAGTGAGCCATCACAATGCTTCTGTATGTCTTGAAAAAGCTTCACTTTGACATGATAATCCTCAGTGTGCATAACAATGCACCAATGAATCATACAATGCTGAATGTTCCTTCACAATGCCCCAAAGTGCCATATCAATG
>NW_008364885.1:0-205 GCF_000622305.1 Nannospalax galili
AGCTCAAATTCACTTATAAGAGAGAACATGTGGTGTTTGTCTTTCTGGGTCCGAGTTACCTCACTCAGTATAATTTCTTACAGTTCCAGCCATGTACCTGAAAATTCAATAATTTTATCTTTTTTTACATATGAATAAAATTCTATTGTGCTATCATGTACCCCATTTTCATTATTCATTCATTAGTTGATGGACATCTAGGCAG
>NW_008364886.1:0-203 GCF_000622305.1 Nannospalax galili
AAGGCCTTTGGGATTCACTCATTGTTTTCAAACCAGCAGAGAATACACACTAGAGAGAAATCCTACCAGTGCAAGGAATGTGGAAAAGCTCTTATTCATTCTTCACACCTTTACCAACCCTGACCAATTCATAGGGGAGCCTCATACATACGTGAAGAATTGGGGAAACCTTGCTCCACCTTACTCCACCTAAAAGAATCTAT
>NW_008364887.1:0-203 GCF_000622305.1 Nannospalax galili
TGAGGGTCCCCTGCATATATGTAAGTGCACCATGTGTGTGAAAGGCCCACAGAAGCCAGAAGAGGGTATCTGGTGTCCTGGAACTGGAGTTAATGATGGCTGTTAGCTGCTATGTGGGTACTGGGAACCAAACCCAGGTCCTCTGAAAGAGCAGTAAATGCTTCCAACTGCTAAGCCACCTACCCATCCCCTATAACTCTTAT
>NW_008364888.1:0-203 GCF_000622305.1 Nannospalax galili
ATCATCATCACTCACGTAAAAAAGTACCCACATGATAGCTAACTCCAGTTCTAGGGGATTTGACACTCTCTTCTGGCCTCTCCAGGCATTGTATGACACAAGTACCCTTACATATAAGCAATACACCCATACACATAAATTAAAAATAAATCATAGCCGGGCGTGCTGGCACACGCCTTTAGTCCCAGCACTTGGGAGGCAGA
>NW_008364889.1:0-203 GCF_000622305.1 Nannospalax galili
TAATGTTCTTAGGAAGGACATTGTGAAGGGCCTAAATATGAGTTCTACATTCTCTACTCCTGTCCTTCAGTTATTCTACAACAGCTTTTAATGCGCACATGTGCACACTCCAAGGTCTGCTGTGCCCATGCATTGCTCCACAATCTAGAATTTTCATTCTCCCCAATTTCCAGTTCTATTTGTCATCCCACTTTCTCATACTC
>NW_008364890.1:0-203 GCF_000622305.1 Nannospalax galili
TACAAGAATGTGGACAAATATCTTTGTAATGTCCATGTTCTCTCTTTACATACTATGAGAAGTATGTGTATTTTACTGCAGGATTATTTTGGGCTTGTAAGACCCTGTCTCCATCTCTGTCCAATCTCATTAAGTTGTAGTAACTGAAAAGAAAAACAAAATATATGAAGTCACTGTAGCAGAAACACAGCAAAGTACACAGT
>NW_008364891.1:0-203 GCF_000622305.1 Nannospalax galili
CTCTGTGTTGCCTCAGAACCTTCCCACATACTGATCTCCAGGCATGACAGCAATCGACATAGGCGCCCCCAAAGTTCCCTACTCCCTTATATCAGCATTCCCTTACATCACTAAGTTGGAGATCCTGAGACGATTATTCTGGGTTATCTAAGAGGGCTTTAAATGCCACCATGTGTCCTGTAAGAGGGGTAGAGGCAGACACG
>NW_008364892.1:0-203 GCF_000622305.1 Nannospalax galili
GCTGAGAAAAGTTTTTTATGTGACTTGTTTGTCCTTGGCAGGGATGCAGGAATTGGGCAGAAAGCAGCTTCTCAACCCCGGGCTCTGGCCAAGGGAAGACACCAGCAGCGGAGGCCGGGGACAGGAGCAGGCCGAGCGAGCACCTACCTACGTGCAGCACGTTCTCCACGGAGCCGCTGTCCAGCAGACGGATGCCCCGGCGG
>NW_008364893.1:0-203 GCF_000622305.1 Nannospalax galili
AGCAAAGCATCTTTTACAGAAAAGCCTCATGTACAGTAATTTAAAAAAAAAGAATTTTGATTGATTTTATTTTGTGTGTGTGTGTGTTTTGCCTACATGTATGTAAGTGTGCCCATGTCATGCAGTGCCCACAGAGGCCAGAAGAGGGTGTCAGATACTCTGGAACTGGAGTTACGGATGGTTGTTAGCTGCCATGTTGGTGC
>NW_008364894.1:0-203 GCF_000622305.1 Nannospalax galili
CCAGAGAAAAAGAGGGAGAGAGCATCAGCTCCCAGTACAGCCCCATGCCCCTTGACGTTAAGCCCTGCAGATCCCACAAGTGCTAGGACAAAGGCAGCAGGAAACTACCTTACTGAGGCCACTACATTTCTAACTGTTCTAACACTTAAACCTACATTACAATCCATTCTTAGTCATTTGCATTTACAAAATAGAGGCCCATA
>NW_008364895.1:0-203 GCF_000622305.1 Nannospalax galili
TCTATCCGGACGTGGAGAGACTATGACCTAAAACAGCAGGGGTCCCCAACAAAGTAGGCTTTATTCCAGAGATGCAGGGATGGTTCAATTTATGCAAGTCCATAAACGTAACTAATCGTGTAAATGAACTCAAAGACAAAAGCACATTCTCATCTCAATAAATTCAAAAAAGGCTTTTAACAAAATTCAACATGCATTCATGA
>NW_008364896.1:0-203 GCF_000622305.1 Nannospalax galili
TACCTCCAGTCTTTTGGCTGGCCCTGGGTGTGGCTGGTAGTAGTCACTTATACAGGACAGAATTTGGTGAGCATTGGACAAAATCTGTGGCTCGGTACTTAGGCAAAAGAAGCAAAATACTTCAGTGAGCTCACAGAATGGAAGCAAATAAAAAGCAATAAGCTTAATATCTACGGATTATTGGGGTTAATTCAAAGTAAAAA
>NW_008364897.1:0-203 GCF_000622305.1 Nannospalax galili
GTATGCCACTGAGAATTCTTGGTCTGCTTCAGGTTTCAAGAGGACACACTACGGTTCAGATGGCAGAGTTCACTTCCCTAAAATAGCCCAATGAGGTCTCAGATAAGTGGAATCTCGCTGTAACTTACGTGTGAAAAGGCAAATTGTAGAGGGTCAGGTCTGCTGACAGACAGACAAAATAAATGAAGGCAAAAGACTCAACC
>NW_008364898.1:0-203 GCF_000622305.1 Nannospalax galili
ACCTCTGGACCACAGCTTCTGTGTGCTGACACTGAGGAAATACTGCCCAGACTTACCTCAAAGGTATTGATCTCTTGTTCCCGGCCACTGATTTTCAGTCCTAGCTAATGAACATCAATTGTCCCAGTAAACAACCAAAATTTTCACATCCAAAAGTTTTATTAATTTGACACCAACAGCCTTGATAGAATCTTTGCTTCCCT
>NW_008364899.1:0-203 GCF_000622305.1 Nannospalax galili
ACCAAGTACTGACCCGGGTTTACTGAATTTCATTACATCAATGAAGCAGATCTCAGAAGCAGTGCTGTGATTGGGACCATGAGGTTTTAAGAATTTGAACAAACTTTGATAAAGTCTATATGGCATTTTTCATTAATGCAATTAGAAGTTTATTGCACTTATTAAAAATTGACTTGATAAATTTATTTCAGAAACTTTTGTGA
>NW_008364900.1:0-203 GCF_000622305.1 Nannospalax galili
GGGTGCCGGGAGGGCTCCAGCATGTGGCCTTGGTACCGCCAGACCTCAGCACCTGGCCCAGCATTGGGAGGTGGGGGCAGAGACCCCGCTGTTTCCCGCCTTTGCGAGGCTACCGGTTCCTACAGAAGAGGTCAGGACATCTTGCTGTGCGGGTGGGATCGGACCTTGCTTACCACAGGGCAGGGTGGCGGTCCTTGGATTTC
>NW_008364901.1:0-203 GCF_000622305.1 Nannospalax galili
TTTCCATCAAATTAGCAATTTTTGAATATATATCTATCTAATTAAGGGTCCGAACTTTGTTACTCTGTGGTTCCTACCACACACCCCTTAGCTGAAGTACCAGCATGCGCAGCAACGCCTGAGCACTTGTTCCTCATCTTGGAGACTGGCTCGTAACTGTGATGCACATTCTGACTCTAAAAGTTTGGGGAAGAACAAATCTA
>NW_008364902.1:0-203 GCF_000622305.1 Nannospalax galili
TGTCTCAAGTTCAATTTTCCAGAAAAGTGTCCAGGTGAGAATCCCTGCTCTTAAGTGGCCACTGTGAATTGCAACTGAGCACAGTGAGAACGTGTCAAACTTCAGTTTCCTGGGATGCACAGAAACCTCACAACTTCTTGTCACTCACACAGGTTGATGCTAATAGGTTAGTGACTATTTTTCAAGCAAAGGGTGATGCTTCT
>NW_008364903.1:0-203 GCF_000622305.1 Nannospalax galili
TGAAGCCCCAAAGACTGTCTCAAGTGATGATTAGTGGGGAAAGGAAGCCATTTCTGAGCAGGTGTGGTCAGGTGAGAAAGGAGTAGGCACAGATGAATAAAGCCTTGATGCAGTGGGGAAGATACAGTGTTGGAATTTTGGTGTCATTGGTGGAACTGGCTTGATTGAAGCCAAGGGGAATGGTAAGAGGTGAAGTGGTTCAT
>NW_008364904.1:0-203 GCF_000622305.1 Nannospalax galili
AAACCAGAGTTCAGTTTGAGAGGAAAGGAAGTGCTCTGAGCTTCCGTGACCCTGATGCTCACTGCTCCCTCTAGAATGTATTCTGTGCAGATGCTTCTGGGTCTGGAAAGTTCTGAGAAAGTCCAGAACATCTGCAAAAGTCTCACAGACTGTAGAACCTAAATCTGAAGTGGAAGAAAGACAAGAAAATCTCCCACTGATGC
>NW_008364905.1:0-203 GCF_000622305.1 Nannospalax galili
ACTCAAGTCATCAGGCTTGGCAGCAAGATTGAGCTGTCTTACCAACCCATACCTTTAACTGTCTTAAAAGTGACTACTTAAGAATGCTTGACAAAGATATTACAAATGTTATCATTTGCTTAGAGAATGAATTTTTCCCTTAAGACAATATATTTTATTTTACAGTTTATTTAACTTTATATAGTTTTGAAATTTAAAATATT
>NW_008364906.1:0-203 GCF_000622305.1 Nannospalax galili
GTGATGGCACATTGCAGCAATATAATGGCTCATCGGGCCATAGTGTTGGCAAATTTAGCATGGAGATTTCACATTGGAGCATTGTGATGTGACATTGGAGCATTATAATGACACATTGGAGCATTGTGATTACATATTGGAGATTTATGATGTGACACTGGCAGCTTCTGCGGGGACATTGAGCACCGTGTTTGCGTATTGAG
>NW_008364907.1:0-203 GCF_000622305.1 Nannospalax galili
AAACCTTCCTACTTGAGTCTGCTTTCACTAGTGAATCCCATAATCGATAAGGCAGTTTGCTAAGTAAATGCCTGGCTACAAACTGGTGAACGACTGTCATTAGACAAATATCACTGGCCAGCTCTGGGTGTACCCCAGGTGCTGCTACGGTAAGGCTTGCTTCTCTGCTTCTGTCGTTGGGGTCACCAGCAGTGTGGGTGTGA
>NW_008364908.1:0-203 GCF_000622305.1 Nannospalax galili
AACCGTCCATAACTCCAGTTCCAGGGGATCCAACGCCCTCTTCTGACCTCCGGTGGGCATTGTATGATACAGGTACATTTATAGACATGCAGACAATATACTCATACACATAAAATAAAAATAAAGAAATGGAAATAAAACAAAAATAGGCCTTTATTCTTTATAAATTACACAGTCTTGGATATTTGGTTATAGAAATGCAA
>NW_008364909.1:0-203 GCF_000622305.1 Nannospalax galili
TTCACCTTTTAAAAAGTATAGTGCAGTGGTTTCTCTTATAGTCACAAAATCACACAACTCTCACCAGTATCTAATTTCAGAATTTTTTTTTAACATCTGAAAAAAAAAAAAAGCCCAAGGGATGGAATGTCACTTTTTGAGGCAAAAAAAAGAGCTAGCTAGTATGGCCAGTTGGTGACCTCCAGGTTCAGTGAGGGACACTG
>NW_008364910.1:0-203 GCF_000622305.1 Nannospalax galili
AACTGCAAAGTAATATAATACATAAGAAATGATGCTTGTTCCTTTTCAGCCAGAAAGTTGCATATTCGGTTTCACGAATGAGAGACTGTAGAGATGGCTCAGCAGTTAAGGACACTGGCGGCTCTTGCAAAGGACCCAGGTTCAATTGCTAGCACCCACATGGTTGCTAAGAATCACCCATAACTCCACTTCCAGGAGAATCC
>NW_008364911.1:0-203 GCF_000622305.1 Nannospalax galili
TGTCTGCTGTTATGATTCTGGAGACATGGGAGAGGAAACTGAGGTACAGAGGAGGCCAAGCTTCCCGATGACACGGGGAGCCAGTGTGTGTTACCCAGGCAGCCGGCCTGGGCAGTTTGGTATCTTATTAGCTTGTGCTCTGAGAAACGTATTGGTTTTATTTGGGAATTATGAAACCTAGCAACACTATAGGCAGATGCATT
>NW_008364912.1:0-203 GCF_000622305.1 Nannospalax galili
TCACCTGCCCGCTCCGACGGGCATTTGGTCGTTTCACCTGCCCCTCTGATGCGTTGAAGGTCATGTCTCCTGGCCTCTCTGAGGTGCACATGGTCGGGTAACCTGCCCCGTCTGACGTGCAGATGTTCGTGTCTCCTGCTCCATCTAACTTACAGATCGTCGTATCACCTGCCGTCTCTGACTTGCACATGGTCCTGTCACCT
>NW_008364913.1:0-203 GCF_000622305.1 Nannospalax galili
AATTTCCTAGCATGGTTGGTATTCTTATAGGTTAATTTTAGACTACTTCTAGTCACAACTTGATTATTATTAAATCAATAATCCATGAATCCAGATATGCCCTTGCTGAATTTCCAAGCACAAGTGACTATTTCACAGAACAGTATAAAAGCATTCACCACTATTATGTAAAAGAAAAGCAACAAGTTTCAATTTACCTTTAA
>NW_008364914.1:0-203 GCF_000622305.1 Nannospalax galili
CTCCAGCCCCAGAACCTGACTGTGGGTGTTGTGGATCCAAATTCAGGTCCTCGTGCTTGTATGACAAATACTTTGCCTACTTATCCAGGCCCTGACTATAGAAGTTTTAAACTTCTTGAAAAAGGATGAGAGGGTTGGTGGCCCAGACACCTGGGAACTACCACTGCTTCTTCCTGATCCTGTGCATCCAGAGCAACTCAGTT
>NW_008364915.1:0-203 GCF_000622305.1 Nannospalax galili
ATCATAGAACCCCACCCCCATTCTTAACGTAGCATCTCTCTAGGCTTTAAGGGAAGCCTCTCCTTTCCTGTAAGGCCACGCCATGTTTAGATTTCTTTATATATTATGTTGTTTATTATATATTATGTTGTATATTATATATTATGTTGTTTATTCCCTCTCACCTTGAGGCCTAATCATGGTCTTGAAACCCTCTCATGCTA
>NW_008364916.1:0-203 GCF_000622305.1 Nannospalax galili
AACTCTGGGAACATCAACTTTCAAGTTCATACCTGCTTTGCTTCTCACACCCGTAGCTAAGGGCCCAGTTACTGGTTGGGTGTTGCTTGACGCCTCTCTCAGCTTCCTGCTACATGTGCATACTGTAAAGGGTATATCTCTCCATAAGGCAACCAGCCTTAGGAAATCGGAAGCCATTCCACACAATGCAAGCTAACAGCTCT
>NW_008364917.1:0-203 GCF_000622305.1 Nannospalax galili
CCCCATTTGAAATGTAATGGGGAATTATACATAGATGGGAAATTTACCAGCGTGTGAGAAAGACAGCATTCAGTATTTCTGGGTGGCATCTGAGCATATTACCAGGTTATTGAAAGGTGAACCTCAGGGTGTACTGAGTAATGTTTGAAGACTGAGTATACAGCATTTCTCTGTGAAAAACTCAGAACTTTTTATCCATGATT
>NW_008364918.1:0-203 GCF_000622305.1 Nannospalax galili
TTTTATTTATTATTTTTATTTTGTGTATATGATTGTATTGCCTGCATGTGGGTAGGTGCACCCGTGTCATGCAATGTCCACAGAGGTCAGAGGATCCCCTGAAACTGCAGTTACAGATGGTTGTTAGCTGCCAAGTGGGTGCTGGAATTCAAACCCAGGTCTTCTGCAAAAGCTGCCATCTCTCCAACCCTTAATATGTGTAT
>NW_008364919.1:0-203 GCF_000622305.1 Nannospalax galili
TGATGACATCCACCTTCTCTGATGACATGTGTTTTCCGGTTTCTGAGACACTGTGTCACTATGTTGCCGAGACTGGCTTAGACCTTGAGGCCCACCTGCCTAAGCCCCGTGCTGGGATCACAGGTGTGACAACCACACTGGCTTTGGACCACTCTGACATTGAGTTCTCTCTCCCTTCTTTATCTCCCCAATAGCCACCAACA
>NW_008364920.1:0-203 GCF_000622305.1 Nannospalax galili
AAGGATGGCGTGATAAGAATAGGAGGTAGGAATTTGCTAGGCAGTTAGGGTTAAAAAAAACCCCAAAGAATAGCAGCCAGTTTCTTTTCTAAAAGTCAAAATGGGACTCTTAGAAACATACTGTGTTCCAAAGGCCAAAAATGTCAAAAGTATTTGGGATCTTGTTAAATATTAAAAGATTTTAAGGTTTCCTCTTCAAGGGG
>NW_008364921.1:0-203 GCF_000622305.1 Nannospalax galili
CATCATAAAGCTCCAATATGCAATCACAGTGCTCCAATGTCAAATCACAATGCTCCAATGTCACATCACAATTTTCTAAAATGACACCACAATGATCAATGTGCCAACAATATGGCCGCATGAGCCATTATATTACTCCAATGTGCCATTACGTTACAATATGACTTCACAATCTTCCATTGTGCAATCACAATGCTCATTGT
>NW_008364922.1:0-203 GCF_000622305.1 Nannospalax galili
GACCCATATTGGAATTATTTGACTTGATCATATGCATGTTTTATGCATGCAGCTATGGCTGCATAAACATTGAATTTTGAAAATACACCTTTTAGAATAAATTCCGCTCCCAGAAAAGGATTTTTCCTTCCATAGCCTATATTGGTCTCAGACTCCTGAGTCACGCTGGCCTAATGCTATCACTCACTATATTTGACATGGGT
>NW_008364923.1:0-203 GCF_000622305.1 Nannospalax galili
GTAGTGGGTGTTGAATTTGGTCTGCTTGGGTTGATTGTTGATACTTCAACTGAGGATGTGCTTGAGTAGTGTTCTGAAGTCACTGGTTTGGGTCTTGAACTTGATCTACTCAGGTCAGTTGTTGGCCCTTCATCTAGGACTGTACTTTGGTAATTTTCAGGGGTAACTGATTGGGGTGTTGAATCTGGGATGTTTGAGGCTGT
>NW_008364924.1:0-203 GCF_000622305.1 Nannospalax galili
ACAGAGAACACAAACAGCAATCAAAATGATGGCAAACAATGCACATCTTTCAATAATAACCTTAAATATGAATGGACTGAACTCCCAAGTCAAAAGACACAGGCTAGGTGAATGGATTAAGAAATAAAATCCATCACTTTGCTGTCTCCGAGAAACCCATCTCACCTTAAAGGACAGGCACTACCATAAGGTAAAAGGATGGA
>NW_008364925.1:0-203 GCF_000622305.1 Nannospalax galili
TGGTTGGTGAGAGGCAAATTCCTTTGCTTTGCTTTTCTATTTGGGGCCTATATATATTTATATCTGAAGGCACTTTCTCCTGTTATATCAAGTCTAACTTAACTGGGGTGTTTTGTAAAAGTAAGAATGGTTGCTGTCTACATTTAACCTCAGAGACATGTGAATCCCACAGGGCTTGTATCCTGGCAGGGGATGGGATTTTT
>NW_008364926.1:0-203 GCF_000622305.1 Nannospalax galili
CATCCAGAAATAAGGTCATTAAGGGGGAGTGATTAAGAATTGAAAGGGTCCATAAAATCTGTCTTGTTCCCCCTCTTACTCGTGGGGCTGAGGGGTGCCCAGGGTAGAGTTTAAAGGAGCTGAGTATGAATGGGGCCGTGACCTACAATCTTTTGCCCAATGAAATCCCCTTTTGCATTTGGGGCAGCTGGTCTTAGGATGAG
>NW_008364927.1:0-203 GCF_000622305.1 Nannospalax galili
CACATCAAAAAGATCATCCACCATGATCACATCAGCTTTACCACAGAGATGAAGGGATGGTTCAATATATGTAAGTCAATAAACATTATAAATCACATAAGTGGGCTCAAAGACAAAACCACATGGTCATCTCAACAGATACAGAGAAGGCGTCTGACAAAATTCAACATGAATTTATGTTCAAAGTCCTAGAGAGAATTGGA
>NW_008364928.1:0-203 GCF_000622305.1 Nannospalax galili
GCTCATTGGTAAAACATTTGGAGGGCAAGCAGGAGGATATTTTTGGATCCCACAACCCATGTGAAGCCACGAATGTTAACGTGTCTTTAATCACAGCACTTCTATAGTGAGATGGGAGGCAGGTGACCTGGTCTGTTGTGTAGCTGGACTCGGCCATGGGAGAGACTGGCTCAGCTATGGGAGCCGGGGATGGAGACCAGGAA
>NW_008364929.1:0-203 GCF_000622305.1 Nannospalax galili
ATTCACTCGCGAAGATTCTGCTTTCGCCGTTCTTGCACCTCCCCTCGTGACACGGTGGCCAACGGATCACGAACATGGAGTGCCTGGTAGCTTGGAACGGAACTCGCCTGGAAGCGCAGCGACTGCTGCGTCGCCAGCATCCAGTAGCCACAGAGAGCCAGGGACCCGAGCAGCAACGCAGCGTGCAGGACCCGATCCAGTGG
>NW_008364930.1:0-202 GCF_000622305.1 Nannospalax galili
CTGTGAGTTTGAGGCCAGCCTGGTCTACATAGTGAGTTCCAGGCCAGCTAGCACTACAGGGAGACCCTGTCTCAAAAATACCAAAAAAAAAAATCATCCACCATGGTCAAGTCAGCTTTATTCCAGAGGTTCAGGGATAGTTTAATATTTATAAATCAATAAATGTTACAAATCACATAAATGAACTTAAAGACAAAAAAAA
>NW_008364931.1:0-203 GCF_000622305.1 Nannospalax galili
TGAGAAGCCATGGTGTCACCCTGAAGGTGACCTTAATCACTTAAAAAAATCAGTCTTTGAATGTGTCCTCCAGCCCTCACCACTCATAAAAGCACCACTGAAAACAGAAGCCAGGTGACTGCAGTACCCACGTTTGGCCGGCGCTTGGCACATTGGCCTGCTTCCCTGGCAGTCTGCACACAGGCTGCCAGCCTCCGGGAAAC
>NW_008364932.1:0-203 GCF_000622305.1 Nannospalax galili
TGAGAAGCCATGGTGTCACCCTGAAGGTGACCTTAATCACTTAAAAAAATCGGTCTTTGAATGTGCCCTCCAGCCCTCACCACTCATAAAAGCACCACTGAAAAGAGAAGCCAGGTGACTGCAGTACCCACGTTTGGCCGGCGCTTGGCACGTTGGCCTGCTTCCCTGGCAGTCTGCACACAGGCTGCCAGCCTCCGGGAAAC
>NW_008364933.1:0-203 GCF_000622305.1 Nannospalax galili
ATTAAGTAAATTCATGGAAGTATTATATTCCTTTTAATGACCACTTCCTACGTTGTCAAGTATAATGCTAAGTTTTTTCACATACATTAATTAATTTTAAGTACTACTTACATTGTGAAGTATTTATACTGTGAAACATGTAGAATTATACATTGAGGGGATGAGGAAACTGCAGCAAAGTTAGGTTAAATAACTTTTCAAGG
>NW_008364934.1:0-203 GCF_000622305.1 Nannospalax galili
TTTCCAGCACTATCAACCCACGTGCATTATATTGCTAGACTTTGTCATCACAATGCTTTAATCTGCCAACCCCACAGGTCCCTATGCTAATATATAGCTCCAATATGTCAACAATGTTACAACATGACTTCCGAATGTTCCCTTGTGACATCACAAACCTCGAATGTGACATCACAATGCTCTAATATGCCAACACTATGGCC
>NW_008364935.1:0-203 GCF_000622305.1 Nannospalax galili
ATCCTAAATAAAACCCTAGAACCTATCCTAAAACTAACTCTAATCTTAACAGTAGCCCTAAACCAAAACCTGAACCTATGCCTAAATGTAACTGTAACTATAAAAGTAACCCTACCACTAAACCTTAATCTAATCTTAACCACAGATATAATTTTGTGGTAGTTTGAATGAAAATGTCCCCCAGAGGCTCCAAGTATTTGGAC
>NW_008364936.1:0-203 GCF_000622305.1 Nannospalax galili
AGTGCTTATCCCTGAATAGGACACCTATATCAAGCCTCTTGCCTCCCAAGGTTTAGGGATCATTGTAGAAGAGGGGGCAGAAAGAATATAGGAGCCATGGATGATAGAGGACCACAAAGAAAAATTTCAAGACAGCTGGCCAGTTACTCCTATGAACTCATGGTGGTTCAGCATGTGGTGGCAGCATGCAGAAGTCCCATGTG
>NW_008364937.1:0-203 GCF_000622305.1 Nannospalax galili
ATACAGGTTGATCAGAAGTCAGCGGAGCAAGCCAGTAAGCAGTGTTCCTCCATGGCCTGTGCCTCATGTCTACCTCCAGTTTCCTGTCTGAGTTCCTCCCTTGGGCTCACTGATGAACTGTGACCCAAAAGAACTAAAATAAAATAAATCTTTTTCTCCCCATTTTTTTATTAATCAAAGTATTTTGTCACAGAATTGGAGAA
>NW_008364938.1:0-203 GCF_000622305.1 Nannospalax galili
AAAAATGATACTCATCATTATGAAATTTTGTTCAGATTTGGGAATCCAGAGAGTGCCCCCTCCATCACCTCATTCCAGTGCTGGGTTAAGGGCATCAGAGACCTCAAACTGGAAGATGGAAATTGGTCATTTTCTGGGACTCGTGCCTTTCCTTCCTTCAGCTTGGGTGCTTTGAAGCTAGTGGAGTCTTGTAATAAATTTTG
>NW_008364939.1:0-203 GCF_000622305.1 Nannospalax galili
TAAAGCAGGGCAAAAAGGTGAGCTGGTAGGGAAAAGGGTAGGTGGACCTGCAAGGAGTTGGAGGATAGGAGATGAATTTGATCAAAATATATTGTATAAAATTCTCTATTACAGAGTTCCAGAACTGGTCAAATGCAGAGAACAAGTGTCTATGAGATGCTTAATCCTAAGTGATACATCTTCGATGCAACCTCAACACACAG
>NW_008364940.1:0-203 GCF_000622305.1 Nannospalax galili
TAGAGAGATGGCTTAAGCAGTTAAGAGCACTGGCTGCTCTTATAGAGAACTTGGGCTCAGTTCCCAGCACCCACATGGTGGCTAACAACCATCTAGAACTCCAGTTCCACGGGATCTGCTGCCCTCTTCTGGTCTCTGTGGGCATTGCACAGCAGGGGTGCACTTACATACCTGCAGGCAAAACACATAAAATTAAATAAATA
>NW_008364941.1:0-203 GCF_000622305.1 Nannospalax galili
CCTTACGTATGATCTCTAGATCAGTTGACTAGACTCCAGTGGACAAATTTATACTGAAGTACATTTGGGTACAGATGCCTGAATGGATAGGACTTAACATGTATGGTGGAATACATGAGGTCGTGTGGGGGGATGGGGAGGCGTGGATGGGGGGGGCGTCTAAATTTAATTAAGAACTGTTGTATGAAATTGCAAAAGCTCAA
>NW_008364942.1:0-203 GCF_000622305.1 Nannospalax galili
AGTCTCATTGGTTCACAGGGTGGAGTTTGTATTATTCCTTGCTTTTAAATGATACCTGGCCCCCAACATGAGGTAGAGAGGTGTTTGCACAATTCTAATTAGGTAAACTTACTCATAGATTCTCAATGTCTATCATTCTGTCCCTTAGTTTGTTTTCCTGCCTCTCTGTGTTTCTCTTCTCTCTGTCTCGCTCTCTCTCTGTC
>NW_008364943.1:0-203 GCF_000622305.1 Nannospalax galili
CAGCCTGGTTCATTAGCAAGGGCACAGGAGGAGGTGCACAGTCCCCAGTACTGTAAAATTTCTGAGCACTACCTAGGCTTCTGTTTGCTCTGCTTTAGGGTATCGTGAGATCAGGAATATTCTAGCTACCTAGGGCCTGTGAAAGGAGACACGGTGGTTTCATCTAGCATATGGCTTGTCACCATGTCCCCCTCAGTGGATCA
>NW_008364944.1:0-203 GCF_000622305.1 Nannospalax galili
GGCTATTCAGTTATTCATTGTGAGTCATTGTTAAGAGTAGAAATTGACAGCGGTGTTGGTGCATGCCTTTATTTCCAGCACTAGGGAAACAGAGGCAGGCATATCTATGTGAAAGAGAGGACAGCCTGGTTTACCTATGTTGATGGTTCCAAGCCAGTTGGGGCTACAGAGAGACCCCGTCTCATAAAGGCCAGAAAAAAAAT
>NW_008364945.1:0-203 GCF_000622305.1 Nannospalax galili
GTAAAAGGTTGAAAATTAAATTGTACAATTGATGCCGAAGGGAATGCAAATTGGAGACACTGACAAATTGTTAAATAGAGGGAAAGGGTGACATTGCAGAGAGAATGTAAGCGAACTATTTCCCCAAACTACTTTTCTATATTTTTCTACAATTAATTGCTTACTAATGGCACTAAAATTTCAGAGTATATACATGCCATTTT
>NW_008364946.1:0-203 GCF_000622305.1 Nannospalax galili
ATGTACTACATAGTGTACACCATTGGCAACAGGAAAAACATGAATGGAATTTTGGAAAAGATGATGCTCACATGGCCTCCTACAGACTCTGAACACTAGGCATCTTCACATTGGTAGACTCTCTCCTGAGTAAAGAAGTACCTAGAGGGGCGCTTTCCCTCAAAACTTTATGAAAATGACAAAAAGATTGGGTAGTAAATTTG
>NW_008364947.1:0-203 GCF_000622305.1 Nannospalax galili
TGTCTGCCCCTTATGCTAGGCTAAGCGACCTCTCTTGAAGGAAGCCACTTGGTGCTCCTTGGCCCAATGCCTCAAGGCTAAGCTATTCTTTTTCTTCCCTGTCTTGCTAACTACTTACTGACCTGAGTTAGAAGCTGTGCTGATCTGTCCAGTCCTAAGGCAAGCACAACCCACCCCACCCCCTGAAAAACACTCGGTATCCC
>NW_008364948.1:0-203 GCF_000622305.1 Nannospalax galili
TGTCTGCCCCTTATGCTAGGCTAAGCGACCTCTCTTGAAGGAAGCCACTTGCTGCTCCTTGGCCCAATGCCTCAAGGCTAAGCTATTCTTTTTTTTCCCTGTCTTGCTAACCACTTACTGACCTGAGTTAGAAGCTGTGCTGATCTGTCCATTCCTAAGGCAAGCACAACCCACCCCACCCCCTGAAAAACACTCGGTATCCC
>NW_008364949.1:0-203 GCF_000622305.1 Nannospalax galili
ACAATAAGTCATAGGAGTCAGTTTAAGACTTTGATTACTCCTCAGTAGCAGCAGCAAGTTCTTTCCTATGGCCTGAGGCCAGCTGATCCACAGGTTCCTGGACATGATAACAGTTCTAAGTATGGTCACCATCCTGTGAAGCAGATCTTAAGTTCAATCACAAGGTGGCTCATTATTCCCATAACATTTGTGCTTCTAATGCA
>NW_008364950.1:0-203 GCF_000622305.1 Nannospalax galili
GGCACATTGAGCGTTATCATTACAAATTCGAGCATTGTAATGTCTCACTGATTATTGTGACGTCACATTGGAGCATTGTTTTGACATAGTGATATATTGTTATGACACACTGAGCATTGTGGTGACACACGAAACAGTGTAATAGCACATTACAGCACTGTGGTGACACATTGAGGCATTGTGATGTCACAGTGAGTATTGTG
>NW_008364951.1:0-203 GCF_000622305.1 Nannospalax galili
TTACAAGTGTTTGCCACCGCCTAGCTTTTTATGTGGGTTCCTCATGTTTACTTCGAAGCATTTTACCAATCAAGCCATCTCCCATCCACAAAGCACCCCATTTTTATAAGGATATCAGTGACATTGGATTAGGTAACTATGCATTTCCTTACATAAATATTACTGCAACAAACCTATTTCCAAATAAGCTTACCCTCTGAGGG
>NW_008364952.1:0-203 GCF_000622305.1 Nannospalax galili
ACAATGCTCATCAGGGGCTCCGCATCGCTCCACGCCGAGGTCTGAACTGCACTTATTCAGTTAAGGCTGGAGAATCCACCCGGCAGAAGCAGAAACCTGTCAAGGAGTGAGGAGGCCGGGTTCCAGCACCCGCCGGCCGGGAAACTTATTTCCGACTCTCAGGAAGGTAGGGCGGTACCAGACCTCCGCGGCTCCAGCGTGTT
>NW_008364953.1:0-203 GCF_000622305.1 Nannospalax galili
ACAATGCTCATCAGGGGCTCCGCATCGCTCCACGCCGAGGTCTGAACTGCATTTATTCAGTTAAGGCTGGAGAATCCACCCGGCAGAAGCAGAAACCTGTCACGGAGTGAGGAGGCCGGGTTCCAGCACCCGCCGGCCGGGAAACTTATTTTCGACTCTCAGGAAGGTAGGGCGGTACCAGACCTCCGCGGCTCCAGCGTGTT
>NW_008364954.1:0-203 GCF_000622305.1 Nannospalax galili
ATATTCCTGATCAGTGCCATTGCTCCTGTGACACAGAGGAGGTAGAATAGGGACACAATGAGAGAGTCCTGGAAAACATCTGGAAGAGGACCATTATTAGAGAAGTGTTTCCATTCTTACTGAGAAATAAGGGAATTCTAGGGTTCAAGGGTTTAACTCCTCAGAATCATAGTCAGATACACTGATATTTAGTTCAGTGGGGC
>NW_008364955.1:0-203 GCF_000622305.1 Nannospalax galili
ACTAAAGACTGAAGAGTACCTCTTTAGTCAGAGCTGTCAGCAGTAGGCAGATTCCATGCTGTTTAATATTCTAGCTTGCAGATAATGCCAGGTACACATGGATTGAATCAGCAGGAAGTCAGGTCATCAGGAGAGGAAGCAGAGCTCACATTTGCAAAACCTTGGACTCAGATGTGTTGTGGACAAGAATGAGAACATTGCTG
>NW_008364956.1:0-203 GCF_000622305.1 Nannospalax galili
CCAACACCAGCTTCAAGAACAAATAACCACATCAATGGCCAGCACAGCATAGAACATTGGTACAGTAGTGGCACTTTTATGTTGGGGAAAATAAATAGCCACCTAATTGGCATAAAAGCCCCATTCAATGGGAGGAAACTCAAGTGTGGTGCTGTAAACATAGCCAAATACACATGGCTGGAGAGGTCATAGACCTTAGAGAA
>NW_008364957.1:0-203 GCF_000622305.1 Nannospalax galili
CTTCTCTTTTAGATAATATATTTTATAATTAAAAATGCATTGGAAAAGATACATGGCAAGCACATTTGACATAATCAATAGGTATAGAGAAAAGGACACTGTCTAAGAGTTACCACAACATTATTATTATTTCAATATTGGATTATTAATGGTAGTAAAACTATCACATGATGAACTTCTTTGTCAACTTAAAAAGGATTTTC
>NW_008364958.1:0-203 GCF_000622305.1 Nannospalax galili
CCTACTCACATCCGTTTTCCTGAAAATGATGCAATTTCATTCTGTTTATGGCTGAATCAAACTCCATATTGGACAGAAACAATTTCTTTATCCTTCCACCTGTTGATGTGTGTGGGATCATTCTCTAACTCGGTTATTGTGAATAGTACCACAGTGCACGTAGGTTCACACAGGTCTCCATGGTGGTTCCTTCCAGCTCTTCC
>NW_008364959.1:0-203 GCF_000622305.1 Nannospalax galili
TTGAGATTATATCTCATTCCAGTCAGAATGGCTTTTATTAAACTCCACCCACCCAGGGTTCAGGGGCCATTGTGAAATGGAAGATGAAAGACTGTAAGAGCCAGGGAGAAGGTCCATGACTATATGGAAATAGAGTCCTACAGGTTCCTGGAACCTTGTGCATATGAACCTCCAGCAATGGTGTCAGCATACACAAGACCCAG
>NW_008364960.1:0-203 GCF_000622305.1 Nannospalax galili
TCTAAATATAATCTCAGAAAACTGGGGTGGGGGTTTTCTGCCTGCCTTACAACCATCTTTCCCTTTTCCCATCCTAACGAGATCTCACACAGTAGCCCTGGTTATTGTGGCACTTTGTATCTAACTCAGGCTGACCTTGAATTTGCAGCAGTCACCCTGGTTCAACCTCCCAGGTGCTGAGATTACACACATGAGCCATGAAG
>NW_008364961.1:0-203 GCF_000622305.1 Nannospalax galili
TACACATGAAATTGGTAAAGCTGAAAGTTTCTAAATACCAAATGGGATGTCCAGGGAGAGGAACTGTTGCGCACTCATCCATCCATGCCTAGAATCTCCAGTTCTTGTCTTTGACCCCAAAAAGTTAATATACTAAAATGTCCTTTGATCTTAATTCATTTAAAAAATTTTTAAGTTCTCTTCTAAGAGAACTAAAATTTAAG
>NW_008364962.1:0-203 GCF_000622305.1 Nannospalax galili
TGATGACACATTGGAGGAGAGTGACGGCACATTGAGAATTGTGATAACACACTGGGGTACTATGATGGCACATGAACACCTGAACACCGTGATGTCACACTGGAGCATTTTGATGACACATTGGAGTATTTTGAATTCACATTGTAGCATTGCATGTGATGGCATTTTGAAGGAACATTGAGCACTGTGATGACTCACTGGTT
>NW_008364963.1:0-203 GCF_000622305.1 Nannospalax galili
TTGTGCCTTTGTTAAAACCCACTTGTGCATGTTTGTATGGGTCTGTTTCTGCTCTCTGTTCTGTTCCATTCCTGGTGTTCTAATCCATTCACCAGTACCACACTCTACCAATTACTATAACTACATAGCAAAACGTCATACCAGGTCATTCTTGTCATGTTATTCTTCTTTTTCAGGATTGTTTCAGCTACTTAAGAACTCAT
>NW_008364964.1:0-203 GCF_000622305.1 Nannospalax galili
TTAAAAGTTCCTTTTTGTCTTTGAAAGTGAGCATATTTTCCTGCAAAGGATATTTGGCTCAACAAAATTGTGAATATACTAGTGATAATCAGTAACACATATCAGTGCAGAAAGCACTACGATGCACATCACAAGAGATAACGGAAGAGTGTTTATGGGGCAGGGAGGGAGGCTGTGTAGAGACACACAAGAGAAGGCCTTGA
>NW_008364965.1:0-203 GCF_000622305.1 Nannospalax galili
CTTTTTAGTTGCAGATTGTATAATCTATTGTATAACCCACATAACTATTGCCTAACCCCATTAAAAGTATGGGGTTTGATTACCTTCACCCATGGATTCCTGCAACCTGCTCCTGGATTTGGGAATCTGAGCCCAGCTGAACCTTTACCACTGCTGCTGCCACAGAGGGAATAATAGCACTGCTTCACCAAACCCACAACCCC
>NW_008364966.1:0-203 GCF_000622305.1 Nannospalax galili
CAGGTCTGACCTTTCCAGGGCCCCTTGCTGGTGGCCACAGCCACTGATTTGGATGGCATACCTGAAGGGTGGCATTCTATGAACTCCACCCAATCATCTGGCTCTTTCCTTTCTTTTGGCCTCTCACACAATGTTCCCTGAACCTTGAAGGGGAAGTTAGTGTCCTCTATCGATCATATGCCACAGCAACAATGACTAATTCT
>NW_008364967.1:0-203 GCF_000622305.1 Nannospalax galili
TTCATGAAAAGTGAGCAGTTGACATTTACAGTAGTTCCAGTGGGCAAATGGACCTAAGAAGTAAGAACAACATCACGGCCATGGCTGTGGAATGCAATTTCTCTTAGATGATTAATACCCTAAAGAATATATCATGCATTAGGATGCAAAGCAAGTCTCAATACATTTATAATAATTAAAATCAGGTCATGTACAATCTCTGG
>NW_008364968.1:0-203 GCF_000622305.1 Nannospalax galili
CTACATGCAGGCAATACACACATACATGTAAAATAAAAATAATAAATTTAAAAAAATTCATTTAATCATTCAAACTGAAATCTGTTATGTCCTTTACATCTAGTTGGTGACTAGGGCAGATTTATTTTAACTTACAATTAACTTTGGCATTAGTTATTCCCTCTTAATTTCTTCTCTTTTAGTCCACATACCTGCACTTTCTT
>NW_008364969.1:0-203 GCF_000622305.1 Nannospalax galili
TGCTCTCCCAGCATTCCACTCCACACAGACAACTCGAATTTCATGTCTGTTTCAAGTAGTATTTTTTTAGTCTATTATCTGACAAATAAAACTCATATGTACTTCTGTTATTTAATGAGATGTCTTGGTAAATGCATACTCAATATATATATTCAATTATCTCACATCTTTAGCCTTTTCCTCCCAGTGCAGGCAGCAAGACC
>NW_008364970.1:0-203 GCF_000622305.1 Nannospalax galili
TTTTTCTTCTTCTTTGATTATTTATTTATTTATTTATTTATATATTTTTTAGGGGGTTTTTGACTGCTCTAACATTCCCCCCTCTGGAGAGGTAACCCTGAAATCTTTTAAGGATTGGATACAAGCTCCCAAATGCTTTTGACATTTTTGGACTTTGGAACAGAGTATGCTGCTAAGAGGCCCAAAGACATTTTGACTTTTAG
>NW_008364971.1:0-203 GCF_000622305.1 Nannospalax galili
AAACCCTAAGCCTAACACTCACCCTCAACTTATTCTAGCCTTTGCCCTAACACTAACTCTAACACTCTCCCTAAAGCTGACACTATCCCTAAACATAATGCTAGCACTGACCCTAATCCTTAGGCTAGAACAATCGTACCCTAGTCTTAAACATTGCTGTAATCCTAAACCTAACCCTAACCCTAACCATAGTACTAATACTA
>NW_008364972.1:0-203 GCF_000622305.1 Nannospalax galili
CTTGTGCTTAGCATAGACAAGGCCTTAGGTAAATCTCTAACACCTACGCCCCACCATGCATACACAGAAAAGCCGTAAACAACCAAACAAACCCTAGCCCCCATAGTTCAATGGTGAGAAAATTCTAAATAGAACAACATAAGTTTTCGACTATTAGCCTTAAATTCAGAAGAGCCTCTTTAAAAGATGCATGCCAGCAGGAA
>NW_008364973.1:0-203 GCF_000622305.1 Nannospalax galili
ACCTGCACATTGTCCTGTCACCTGCCCCCTCTGACGTGCTAATGGTCGTGTAACCCTCCCCATCTGACGTGCAGATGGTCGTGTCAGCTGCGGCCTCTGACGTCCACATGGTCATGTCAAGTGCCCTCTTTGACATGCACATGGTAGTGGTCCCTGCCCTCTGTGACGTGCACATGGTAGTGTCACCGGCCCACTTAGTCTTT
>NW_008364974.1:0-203 GCF_000622305.1 Nannospalax galili
GGAAATCAATGCAATACACTGAATTTAAAAAATAATTCCATGAATTCAATAAATGTTATTCCTTTGGAGTAATAATTGGGACACTTGGACTTCTCTTTTTATTCTACTGACCATCATGCATTGGATATTGGACATTACTAACACTGAATACGTGTTTCACTTTGACTAACTTAGAAAACGAAATTTTGTTGTTGTTAGTGTTT
>NW_008364975.1:0-203 GCF_000622305.1 Nannospalax galili
AATACACTCATACACATAAAAAGTAACAACAACAAAACAAAACAAACCTCAGCACACATCTATAGTTTCTACTTGTGTGCAGAATGTAACCAAATGCAAGATTAAACTCATAACAAAGAATCTTGACCTCTGTAGTTACAATGTAACCTGAAAATAATTTCTTGCTAGGGTTTTCTGCCCTCCGATGCTGCACAATGCCAAAC
>NW_008364976.1:0-203 GCF_000622305.1 Nannospalax galili
ATTAGTATTAAACATTCAAATGATTTACATAAACCATTATTGAAGAAAATTCTGGTGTTAGTTGCCTAGGGAAGGATAAGTAGAAATATGAGTAAAACATACAAAGGAACAAATACATAAATTCTTGATATAACAATATCTCTTGGCAATTTAGAAATAGTGAACAAATTCCTTATATTTTTCCCTCCTTTCAAGTGTCCCAA
>NW_008364977.1:0-202 GCF_000622305.1 Nannospalax galili
GAACATCTGCAAGTCAGAGGGGGCAGGTGACACGACCATCTGCAAGCCAGACTGGAAAGGTGACACGAAAATCTGCACGTCAGAGGCTAGAGACATGACCTTTTGCACTTCAGAGGGGACAGGTGACACGACCATGTGCACGTCAGAGGGAGCATGTGACACCACCATGTGCACGTCAGAGGGGGCAGGTGAAACGACCATC
>NW_008364978.1:0-203 GCF_000622305.1 Nannospalax galili
AAAAAGTGGAGGGAGGGAAAGAGGGTGGGAGGGACAGAGAAAGAACAAAGAAAGGGAAGAGAGAGAGCCTGATGCCCTGTGTTCAGAACAGGAACCAAGAGCCCGTGTGGCCCTGACAGGCCTTCATGGTCACAGAAGGAGACAGGTTTCTATAGTTGTTGAGAAGTCAGTGAAAGGTTTTCACTAGGGAATGTTTTTGTCAT
>NW_008364979.1:0-203 GCF_000622305.1 Nannospalax galili
GTGACACGACCTTGTGCACATCAGAGATGGCAGGGTACACGACCATGTGTACGTCAGAGAGGTCACGTGTTACGACCATCTGCACGTCAGAGGGGGCAGGAGACACGACCATTTTATGGTAGAGCGGGCAAGTGACACGACCATGTGGATGTCAAAGAGAGCATGAGACATGACCATGTGCACGTCAGAGAGGGCAGGTGACA
>NW_008364980.1:0-203 GCF_000622305.1 Nannospalax galili
TCTGATGTGCAGATGGTCGTGTCTCCTTCCCCCTCAGACGTGCAGATGGTCATGTCACCTGCCCGATCTAACACACAGATGGTCCTGTCACCTCCACCCTCTGACGTTCACAAGGTCCGTGTCAACTGCCTACTTAGTTGTGCACATGGTCTTGTCACCTGCCCCCTTTGGCGTGCAAATGATAGTGTCACCTGCCCTCTCTG
>NW_008364981.1:0-203 GCF_000622305.1 Nannospalax galili
GTTTATCACAGTAACAGAAAAGTGACTAATACAGTAATTGGTACCAGGAGTCGGGTGTTGACTGTGAAGAACATGACCATGTGGGTTTTTGGAGAAATGTGGAAGACTATGGAAGTTTGGGAAATTTTGGCTAGAAAAATGGTTGATCACTGTAAGCAGAGCTTAACAGGCTATTCTAGGAGGTACCTGGAAGAAAGTAGTGC
>NW_008364982.1:0-203 GCF_000622305.1 Nannospalax galili
ACATAAGAGGAAAAAGAAAGTTACAACTTGAACTTGGGGGCAGCTGGCTTATCTGGTTTTGGCTAGTGTTTTCCAAGTGAAGTGGCTCTGCCCAGATACTGCAAGCTTCTTTACAGTTTCCAAATTATACCTTCCTACAAATCACACAAATAAAACCGAATGGCATAACAGCCTGAGTTACTTTTCAAAAGTAGAGTTATTTT
>NW_008364983.1:0-203 GCF_000622305.1 Nannospalax galili
GACCGGTTCTTCAGGGAAGAGATGTTTGGCAAGGCTGTAGAAAATACATGATTGCTGTTAAACCACTGAAGCAAGTTTCAAAGTTGGCTTGAGATGAGGTTGGGAAAACATAAAGAAGATACAAAGACATCTATAGTCTGTCAAGATCATTGAAATTGTACTCTGAAGAGTATGTAGAGGGATCATTTTTTAATATTTTATTT
>NW_008364984.1:0-203 GCF_000622305.1 Nannospalax galili
GTGACCCACAGAGCAGGAAGGTCACGAGATGCAGAGAGCCTGGCCTCTCTCGGCAATGACAATGTGCGTACCTCACTGAGAGCAAAGAGCTTGTTCTGAAGTTCCCGGGGCTGCTGGGGTTGGTGGTGGTGGAATTGTGCCTGCTGGGAACTGTCACCCTTCCCAGTCAGGCCCCTTTCCAGAGCAGCCAACAGCCGGTGGCA
>NW_008364985.1:0-203 GCF_000622305.1 Nannospalax galili
CTCTCTTGCTTGACTGCTGCTTCTTAGTAGGTAACCAGTAACTTACCCTCCAGCTTGATCCTCTCTATACTTCTACCAGTAACCATCCATTGCCAACAGACTTTCTGACACCCTGAAATCACCTAGAGTTTGGACTTCTAGCCTTGAGAAATTCCAGGTATGTTCAACCTGATGTCCATGTGGCCCAGGATAACTAGAATGTG
>NW_008364986.1:0-203 GCF_000622305.1 Nannospalax galili
TTTACCTTAGGTGACTATGGAAATGGCAGCTTTCAGTCACCCATGAGGATATGTGGTTAGGAAGCTTCAGGTGAGTCACATTGGGGGTGAGAGGGAAAGAAGAGGGGTAGGTGGAGGAAATGCTGTGGGGGTGCATTCTACTTTCCCTGCTCTGCATCCCGAGTTTGGGGTGAGGAGAAAACATTCACTGTGGCTTGCCTGTG
>NW_008364987.1:0-203 GCF_000622305.1 Nannospalax galili
ATGTGCTGACTCAGCATGGCCAACTCCCTCCCGCTGTGATGCAGCCAAGGCCGGCAGGGAAGTGAGAGGCAGGCAGCACGCAGCAGTCCTGACTCCTAAGACTGAGAATCAAACGCAGTTGTGCCATCCTGTCTCATGTTAGGACAATGAATGAAGTAGCCTTTTGTGTTTACAGTCAGAAGTGCTTCTATTTGTTCAATCTG
>NW_008364988.1:0-203 GCF_000622305.1 Nannospalax galili
GAACGGGCGTGTGCGCCTCGACCCCAATCACATTTAAAAGGATAGAAAACAGCAGAAGTAAACATGTCAAGATGTTAAGATGCTGCATCTGGGCTGCTGTGCAAATAACGTTATTCTGTCGTTTTATAACCTTAATTTCCTAATAGTCTACCATGAATATGAGCTCATTTACCATAAAACTGATACTGGAAAGCCACACAAGG
>NW_008364989.1:0-203 GCF_000622305.1 Nannospalax galili
CAGGTCCAAAGTTTAAGCTCCTTGCTCTGAAGGAAAGCATCTTATGCAACATCCCTTAGCCCACATCCTTGTTCTGAACAAGTAACTCTTAGCTCTCACTAGCTAAAAGAATAGGCCAGGTTAAAAGTTTACTCCTTGGCTAAAAGCTAAAAATTTATTGTGCCTTTTGTCTTAAGAAAGAAAACTTTGTGGCCAATAAATGA
>NW_008364990.1:0-203 GCF_000622305.1 Nannospalax galili
GAACGGGCGTGTGCGCCTCGACCCCAATCACATTTAAAAGGATAGAAAACACCAGAAGTAAACATGTCAAGATGTTAAGATGCTGCATCTGGGCTGGTGTGCAAATAATGTTATTCTGTCGTTTTATAACCTTAATTTCCTAATAGTCTACAATGAATATGAGCTCATTTACCATAAAACTGATACTGGAAAGCCACACAAGG
>NW_008364991.1:0-203 GCF_000622305.1 Nannospalax galili
GGCTTTGTTGTTATTCAGGATTACTTTGACTATTTGGGTCTTTTGTTTATCAATATTAATTTTATGACAATACTCTCTATTTCTGTGAAGAATGTCATTGGAATTTTGATGGAGGTTACATTGAATATATACTATTTTAGGTAATACAACTGTTTTCATAATATTGAGTCTGCCAATCCATGATCATGGGAGGTATTTTTATC
>NW_008364992.1:0-203 GCF_000622305.1 Nannospalax galili
ATGCAGAGCATGGAGGAACCACTGATGGAGGTTTCAAAGGAAGAGAAAAGTGTGATATATAACAATTTGAAATCCCAGTTTGTGACCTGTAAAAGGAAGCCAGTCCTGGCACGGCAGCACACACCTGTAATCTCAGCACGTGAGGAAGGAAAGGAAGGAGGATCAGGATGCTCAGGGTCATCCTCTACTGTTCCAGCAAGTTC
>NW_008364993.1:0-203 GCF_000622305.1 Nannospalax galili
CCTGTGCCTGCTGCAATAAAGCGTGTTCCTGCTCTGCCTCGGCACCTGGCTCTGTGTGTTCCTTTTGAGTCACGCACTCATCATCCTGCTCAGCCCCGAGGGGAGAAATGGATTATCGGCTGGCTCTGAGGTTCTCTCTTTTTCCCTCCCCACGTGTCGGAACCTGACAACATTGGGGGACTATGATGGGACTTTGAGAACCA
>NW_008364994.1:0-203 GCF_000622305.1 Nannospalax galili
TGTCCACTCCTAGAATCAGCCACTGCTCCATGAAGCACTAGTTTCTTGTAGTAGAAAATGATCTTTAGAAATCAAGATAAAGTCTCCATTTCTGTTACTGATGTGACATTGATTCAGGGCTAGGGCATATATAGGCTTATTTATGTGGGAATATTAATGTACGTTCACTGGTTATATACAAAATGTATCTTTGTATCTATATA
>NW_008364995.1:0-203 GCF_000622305.1 Nannospalax galili
AACAAATACAGTCCCTGTTTGAAGACTTTTTCAAAGTCAAGTCCACAGTGTCCTACTAGAGTTCCTCAAACACCAGTGTATTGGTGTCATTTTATCATTTCAGAAGAAACCGTGGAAAGACTGTGCACTGAAGGCTGAAAATGCAGAGGAACCCAGAGAGCTTGGGGGTGTCTTTTACATTAAGTTATTTTTAATTCTGGAGT
>NW_008364996.1:0-203 GCF_000622305.1 Nannospalax galili
AGGTGTCTGTACACAGGCACAGAGGAGGCCAGGACAGGCTGCAGAGTGAGGCCCCCTGTATACTGCCAAGGGCCAATGCCATGCTCAGGCCACATATTCCTTGCCCTAACTGCCCAGGAGCCAACGCCAGGTGGAGTCTGAGGGCAAGACCACACTGAGACCCTAAACCAAGCTGGGGCCCCTCACCACCCAGCCAGCCTTCC
>NW_008364997.1:0-203 GCF_000622305.1 Nannospalax galili
TGAAAAATGGATACTTTGACAAGGAAAGGAAAGTGAGGGAGTTTAAAGTTGGAAAAGAAGAGACCAGTGAAATTAGAGAGAGGCCTTTAACTCTGCACTGAAGAAAGGGAAAGGTGTCCTTAAGGACAAATGGAAAACACTGGAAGCTTCCATGTTCAGAAATGCAGATTCCTTTTTAATGAGGGAGCCCAGACTGGTAGTGC
>NW_008364998.1:0-203 GCF_000622305.1 Nannospalax galili
ATTAAAGAAAATTGTCAGAGATAAGTACAAATATTCAATTTATTTACAAATCCTATGATTTATGTTTATGGTAAGTAGAAAATGCTATTAATTTTGTATCTTTTGATTGTAATCATGTTCATCATGTTTTTTGTTGTTTTGTATTTTTTTGAGACAGAATCTCACTATGCAGCCCTGGCTGGTCTGGAATTCTCTATGTAAAA
>NW_008364999.1:0-203 GCF_000622305.1 Nannospalax galili
CCATCTGCCTCCCACTGCACTATGAAGTCATCATGAGTCTCAGAACAAGCATGTGGGCTGTGACAGCTGTGTGGATAAGTGGCGGTATCTCAGGAACTTTGTACACAGCAACAACATTCTCTATGAGATTGTGCAGGGGCAAAATTATCCACCAATTCTTCTGTGATGTTCCACAATTGCTCAAACTCTCCTGTTCCAATGAT
>NW_008365000.1:0-203 GCF_000622305.1 Nannospalax galili
GCTGCTCTTGCAGAGGACCTGGGTTCAGTTCCCAGCACCCACATGGTGCTAACAACCATCAGTAACTCCAGTTCAAGGGGATCCAATGCCCTCTTCTGACCTCCTCAGGTATTGCACAACACAGACGCAATTACATACATGTAGGTAATACACTCATACACATAACGTTTTTTAAAAAATTTAAAAACAAAAACAAACACAAA
>NW_008365002.1:0-203 GCF_000622305.1 Nannospalax galili
CCCCCCCCAAATTAAGTATTTATGTTTCTGAATACTTCTGGGAGGCGGGGTCCTCTAAACTTTCCATCACAGCAGTATAGGGTATATACACCTCCCATAATGTGACCACAAACTGATGTATATTTTTGTATTAAATATGAGACTTCCCTGTTATTGTGCTGGATAGTTTTAGTGTCAACTTGACACACCTGGGTTGAAGGAGC
>NW_008365003.1:0-203 GCF_000622305.1 Nannospalax galili
AAGCCAATAAGCAGCATTCCTTCATGGCCTGTGCTCCAGCTCCTGCCTCCATGTTCCTGTCCTGAGTGCCTACCTTGCACTCCCTGCTGAACTGTGATGTGGGAGATGTAAGCTAAATAAAGTCTTCAATCCCCAAATTGGTAGTTGTCAAAGTATTTTGTCATAGCAATGAAGAAACAAGCTAGGACAGAAATTGGTACCAG
>NW_008365004.1:0-203 GCF_000622305.1 Nannospalax galili
GGAAGGAATTATCCCTAATGGTAAACCAGTGCTCTTTCAGTAGCAGTCTTTAAAAAAATATTATTGAGAATTTTGCTGGGGGTTCCAGCACGTGACCCCCATGCAACGATGACTGGGGATGAGTAAACACGCCTTTCACCAGCCCCTGCCACCCCCAGCACTGGGAACAATCAGTTGCAACAGGGAGTCTAGTCAAGCAGGAA
>NW_008365005.1:0-203 GCF_000622305.1 Nannospalax galili
CACTGTGTTGTCACCATGCTCAATATGCAAACACGGTGCTAAATGTCCCCTTGAAATCCCCCAATGTGACATCATAATGCTCCAACATGTCATCACAATGATCCAATGACACATCGCAATGCCCCAGTGTGCCAAAACTATGGCCCCATTTACCATTATATTGCTCCAATGGGCCATCACAATGTTACAATATGACTTCACAA
>NW_008365006.1:0-202 GCF_000622305.1 Nannospalax galili
ACCATGTGCATGACGAAGAGGGCAGGTGACACGACCATGTGCACGTCAGTGGGGGCAGGTGAAACTACCATCCGCACGTGAGAGGGGCAAGTGACACTACCATCAGCACGTCAGAGGGGGCAGGTGACACGACATATGCAGGTCAGAGGGAGCAGGTGACATGCCCATCTGCACGTCAGAGGGGCAGGTGACACGACCATGT
>NW_008365007.1:0-203 GCF_000622305.1 Nannospalax galili
TATATATATATTAAGGTGATTCTTTTATTATTTTAAAACAACAGACTATAGGAGACCAAGTCAGGAGACCATCGGCACTCCAGGGAAGACTTTGCTGTAGTGGTTGATATGGACATAGTTCTAGGTGGAGCTAGGAGAGTGAGCTACTAACAAGTCTTGTTCTGTGGCACAAGAGTAGAAAAGAGGTTAATGTTTCAGACTGG
>NW_008365008.1:0-203 GCF_000622305.1 Nannospalax galili
GATCATTGTAATGACACAATAACACATTGTGATCACAAACTGAGCATTGTCGTTGCACAATGGAACATTGTGAAGTCATAATTTAACATTGTGGTGGCACATTGGAGCAATATGACACATGGGGACATAAGGTTGGCACATTGGAGCGTTTGGATGGCACATTAAACATTGCAATATCAAATTGGAGTATTGTGATGAGACAT
>NW_008365009.1:0-203 GCF_000622305.1 Nannospalax galili
TGTGGGATAGAGACAGGAGGATTTCTGGGGTTTTCTGATCAACAATTTAGCTCCAGGTTTAGTAAGAGACCCTGTCTTAGAAGCAATGAGGTAGGGACTAACAAGAGAGGACGCATGATTTCTTTCTTTGACTTCTGTATGATAATGCACAGCTGTGTGAACATACACTCAAGTACAGTCTGTGTGTGAGTGCTGATAATACA
>NW_008365010.1:0-203 GCF_000622305.1 Nannospalax galili
CTCTCACCAGAGAGACTATTACTAGTGGAACCTGAGATACCAGGGTGAGCGTGTTGGTGGAGGACGTCAATGGAGTGAGTATGGGGTGCGGCTAGGTGACAGTGGGATTCCTGTGTCCGTCACCCTACTGATATCCTTTTCAGGCTGGGTGAAAACTGGGGCCCAATGCAGAATAAAGCTTGGGAAAATGACAGCTGGGAAGT
>NW_008365011.1:0-203 GCF_000622305.1 Nannospalax galili
GAGAAAGGCAAAAGAAAGAGGAAAGAGACAAAAGAAGACAGAAGAATAGAGAGGAGAGAGAGAAGAAAAAGAAATGAGAGAGATAGAGAAAACAAAAGCTAGAGCGAAATGGGAGAGAGAGAGAAGGGAGAGAGGGAGGGAAGGGGAGATAGAGGGAACAAGCAAGCTACAGTAGTGGTTGGTGAAAGGGGACATTGCACTAA
>NW_008365012.1:0-203 GCF_000622305.1 Nannospalax galili
GGTGATGGGAAACAATTGGAGAGGAGGGGAAGGAGAAAAGCAAGCAAGCAATCAAATTGCAGAGAGTTACTGATTCAGTATGTCTGAGTCAGGACCCGGAAATCTGGACTGTTTCAAGGTAAAGCTGGTGCTGCTGGCCTGGAGCCATTATCTGACAATCATTGATGTATTAGAAGAATCTGAACTGCTTTGTGAATAATTAA
>NW_008365013.1:0-203 GCF_000622305.1 Nannospalax galili
CCCAGCAAATTATTTTTTATTTTATGTGTTTGAGTGTTTTGCCTGCATGTATCTAAGAGCACCTCATACATGCAGTACCCATGAAAGTCACAAGATGTCCTTGGAACTGGAGTTATGGATGGTTGTTAGCTGTCATGTGGGTACTGGGAACCGAACCTGGGTCCTCTGCAAGAGCAGCCAGTGTTCTTAACTGCTGAGTCATC
>NW_008365014.1:0-203 GCF_000622305.1 Nannospalax galili
GAGCACTGTGATGAGACATTGGGTGAATGTGATGGCACACTGCACGGTGATTCCATATTGGAGCATTGTGATGACACATTGGAGGAGAGTGATGGCACGTGTGAGCACTGTGATGTCACATGAAACATAGTAATAGCACGTTAGATCATTGCGAGGATACACTGGGGCATTTTCTTGGCAAAATGAGCATGATGCTGACACAT
>NW_008365015.1:0-203 GCF_000622305.1 Nannospalax galili
GAGAGGAGCAGAGGAAGATCCATTAGATTAGACCATTGGGATGACACAGCTGCTCGACCTCCCAAAGTAGGCACTCACCTCTTCTGCAGTTTTAGCTCTCTCACAACAAATGAACCCTTTCCTTACAGTCTCATCATCAATGCCATCACTCAGACACACTGTAAAGCCCATAATGACTCCCAGGAGAAACATAGGCCCAAGCC
>NW_008365016.1:0-203 GCF_000622305.1 Nannospalax galili
ACATCACAGTCCTCAAGTGTGACACCACAATGGTCCATGGTGCCATAAAAGTGTTCAAATCTGACTTCCCAATGCTCTATTGTGACGTCACAATGATCCAATGTAACGTCACAATTCACCAATGTGCCAACACTCTCACCCCATATGCCATGATATTGCTCTATATGCCAACGGAATGTTACAATATGTCTTCCCAATGTTCC
>NW_008365017.1:0-203 GCF_000622305.1 Nannospalax galili
TTCACAGCACTGTGCCCTCTGTGTCTGTGTTACAATTTCACAGCACTGTACTCTCTGTGTACATGTTACAGTTTAACAGCACTGTGCCTCTGGTTACATGTTACAGTTTCACATCACTGTGCCCTCTGTGTACATCTTACCTTTTCACAGCACTGAACCCTCTGTGTACATGTTACAGTTTCCCAGCATTGTGCCCTCTGTGT
>NW_008365018.1:0-203 GCF_000622305.1 Nannospalax galili
AAAAAATAAAAAGATGAACACATTGAAATAAGTTCTATGGTTTCATTGTACAAGCCTGTAAGAAATTTGAGACAAATCAAGGAGCTGCCTGCCCCCAAGGCATCACTCCTAATACGTTACAAAATCAGTCATCTCTGTAGACACACGAGATACCAGCAAACACAGGCAGCACCACCCACTAAAGGGCTACAAGGAAGTAACAA
>NW_008365019.1:0-203 GCF_000622305.1 Nannospalax galili
TCCAGGGCTGCAGTGTGTTCCCGGGTGGGCCCAGGCTCCTCTTTCGGGGGAATTGGCCCGGGCCCTGTGCGTTTTTGGCCCGGGCATCTTTGTCCCTCTCAGTTTTCTTCACGGGCTGCCGTTGGCCCCTCTCTCCGTCGGGCCCAGGCTTCTTCCTTCGGACTTTTCAGCCTGGGCCCTTGGTCCACTGATGGGGAGCCCGG
>NW_008365020.1:0-203 GCF_000622305.1 Nannospalax galili
TGTGTGTGTACTGCCCTTGCAAATGACAGAGTTCAGTTCCCAGTACTCACACCAGAAGACTCACAACACCTGTAACCCTAGCACCAAAGGGTCTGATGCCCCTTTCTGTCCTCCTTGGGCACCTCACAAGCACATACCCCTCCACATACACATAATTTAAAATAATAATATTAAATAAATCATTTTTTAAAACGAATTTAGTG
>NW_008365021.1:0-203 GCF_000622305.1 Nannospalax galili
CATAGTGTGCTATGAGGGCTGCTATAAGTACATACCACACCAAAAATTTGATATATCATTCTTTCCACCATGGTGTCAATGACTTAGTTCTAACAGCAGCCACCATTCTCCATTGAACCATGCAAACACTTTTAAATCTATTTTCAATTAAAAATGTATGTATTTTTATGGTATATAACAGGATGTTTTGACATGTGTGTTCA
>NW_008365022.1:0-203 GCF_000622305.1 Nannospalax galili
CAGGTACATTAGTCCCAAAATGGTGCTAGAACTTCTGGTTTTTGTCTCAAATGAACAATTGAAGGAATTGGCTTTGACCATAAATACAGTTTCAAATTAATCTTAAATACCTTGTTTTCAGTAGTAAGTAACATAATAAGCCTTGACACCCATTTCTTAGTTGACCTCAGTCTTTCTAAGTCAGGTTCAATCCAAGGAAAGGA
>NW_008365023.1:0-203 GCF_000622305.1 Nannospalax galili
TAGAGGTGAAAAACATTACCATTGAAATCTACCAGATGACTTTATATCCATACTCAGGTTCCAAGGGTCCGAGTGTAACCGGCTGTGACTAGTGGTAGTGAGATACATAGAGGAGACACATGTGCAAACATCTGTTAGTAACATCAAAAATGAGTTCTTCTGTAGGAAACAATATTTTTTAAGTTGAAATGGAGATCTGTTTT
>NW_008365024.1:0-203 GCF_000622305.1 Nannospalax galili
CATAAAGCATCAATACTATATAAATGTATAAATATGACACATGAATAAATACAAGCATACATAGAATATAAATATTAATAAATACACTAAGATATCAATATCTAGATGAATAAATAATGTGAATTGATACACATTAACTCAAGTAATAAATACATATATAAATACATTAGTAAGGACAAAAACGTGAGTAAAATATGAATAAT
>NW_008365025.1:0-203 GCF_000622305.1 Nannospalax galili
AAAGGTAATCATCAACCTTAACTCTGTGAGCTACAGTGATGACTGGCCTACCGGTGCAATAGTGGCATGAATGTTACGGCAGTTACCAATTACTTTCTGCTTGATTTTAAATCCCATTTCATAAAATGAAGCCCACACCTGGCACTCATGTCAATGTTGAGAACTTGTGGTTAGCAGGTCACAGGCTGTAGGGGAGACTCTAT
>NW_008365026.1:0-203 GCF_000622305.1 Nannospalax galili
TTTGGGCCTGCAGAATGTCATAGAGAATGTGGTTGAGGTGAACAATATTCCTGAGATGCCTCTGCTAAGCCACATAGCTGTCACAGCCCACCTGCACATTCTGGGGCCCATGATGCCCTCATAGTGCAGTGGGAAGCAGACTGCCTCATAATGGTCATAGGACATCACTGTGAGAACAGCCCAATCACCCCATGCCAAAGATG
>NW_008365027.1:0-203 GCF_000622305.1 Nannospalax galili
GTGAAGTGAATCAAACCCCATTGCATACACGATTCCAAGATAAAGAAGCAGATAACTCAACTCTTACTAGAGAGGTATCCTTATCCAGATGATAGTTAATACAGAAATCCATAACTGCCCAATGTGTATAGAACATGAGGCTCAGATTGTTTATCCCTGAATTAGACAACTATCTCAAACTTCTGCTTCCCAAAGCTCAGGGA
>NW_008365028.1:0-203 GCF_000622305.1 Nannospalax galili
CAAGTGGCCATGTGGGCCAGGAAGTAGAATGAAAAATATCCCCTATATGCTTAAGTTGTAAGCACTTGTTATGTGGTCCCCAGCAGATGGTGCTGTTAGGGGAAGGTCATTGAAACAAATCTTTTGATGTACTACTGTACTGGAATAACCATATCATCAGGAACAGGCTTTGAGAGTTCATAGCCTAGCCCCACTATGAGTTT
>NW_008365029.1:0-203 GCF_000622305.1 Nannospalax galili
GTTCATTATCCGTTTCATCCATTTGACTGAACTTGAGAGAGAATGCTCTAAGACAGGATGTGAACAGGAGCAATGTAGCAAGTTGATGCTCCATTGCAGAATGCCTCTGTGGAATGATGAAGACTTTGTAGGTACTGTGAAGATGGGGATTGAATGCACACCAGTGAAATTGGTCTGAGGTAAACTTGAATGAACATGTTCTG
>NW_008365030.1:0-203 GCF_000622305.1 Nannospalax galili
TAGGTTAATTTTGTAACCTGCCACTTTACTGAACATGTTTATAATTTCTAGTAGTTTTGGGGTGGAATTTTTAGCATCTGTTAGATATAATATATCATCTGCAAAAACGGGATAATTTATCTTTTCTTTTCCAATTATTACTCCTTTGATTACCTTCTCTTGTCTTACTGCTCTTGCAAGAGTTTCAAGTACTATGTTAAAGA
>NW_008365031.1:0-203 GCF_000622305.1 Nannospalax galili
GCCCCAACCCATGACCACCACTGGGACCCTGCCCTCAAGGTGGACAGAGAGTTCATTGGAGGGGTGATTGACTTTCTTTGGCACATCAGGGTAGGCCAGTCTCCTCCTCGACCCCATCCACTTTGCAGGATTCCATCACCAATCTTCTGGGGCTGGTGGCCAAAGACTGATGGGGCCCTGGTTCCTCAGCCCCCATCTCAACA
>NW_008365032.1:0-203 GCF_000622305.1 Nannospalax galili
CCACCCATCTACACAGCCATCTAGCCACCCACTTATCCATATACTTACCTACTCACACATCCACCTACACAACCACATACCCACCTACCCATACACCTACACACTTCCCATCACCTGCCTACTTACCTACCTACCCACTACCCATTTGTCTATTTTTTTTTTTTTTGGTCTTTTTGTAGCCCCAGGTGGCCTGGAACTTGCTA
>NW_008365033.1:0-203 GCF_000622305.1 Nannospalax galili
ATTTTCCTTTCTGAGCTCATCACCAAAGCCTTGGCATCTTCCTTACATATACTTATCACTCTGTCCTCATCACCTACACCCTGGTCCTGTACCTCCCTGTGCCCATGACATTTGATGGGTGTTCAGTACATAATGATTTCATGGGAATAGACGCATGGAGCGGCCAGGTTAGGACCGCGCTCAGTCAGGATACCTCCTCCCGT
>NW_008365034.1:0-203 GCF_000622305.1 Nannospalax galili
GTCCATTAGGGCCATTCTTCAAAAATAAGCTTCTGTCACCACATGGGAAGGTGCTTGTATTCAGACCCAGCAAGGTTGATTAGCCTCTGAACTGGCGATGGGCCAATGGCCCACACTCTAAAATGCTGTAAGACACTTCTAAAAAATTATGGAACTCCTTCTCTATGGAAGATAACCCTACACCATTCTAATATACCTTCCTG
>NW_008365035.1:0-203 GCF_000622305.1 Nannospalax galili
TGTGTTTGCATATTGAGCATGATGAGGACACAATGGATGATGGTAATGACACATTGGTGCATCATGTTAGCACAATGAGCATCATGATGGCATATAGTTGCATTGTGATGGTATAATGGAACATTGAGAAGTCGTATTATAAAATTGAGATTGCACATTTGAGCAATATAATGGCACATGTGTGGTTAGTGTTGGCACATTGG
>NW_008365036.1:0-203 GCF_000622305.1 Nannospalax galili
TGGAGCTTTGTAATGTCACATTTCAGGATTTTGATGTGACAAGGGAACATTCTGAAGGCATACTGTAACAATTTGATGATATATTGGAGAAATATAAAGGCACTTGGGGAGTTAGTTTTGGCACTTTGTAGCAATGTGGTGTCATTTTGATGTTTTGTGAAGCCAAATTTGAACATTGTGAAGTCATATTCTCACACTCTGAG
>NW_008365037.1:0-203 GCF_000622305.1 Nannospalax galili
TTATCTGGGGCTTGCCTCTGACTCCAAGGCAATTCTGCCTGTCACCAGCTTCCACCGACAGATGTCAAATATCACCCAGTGTTAACGACCAGCTTGGAGATGCCTTGAGCAGAGATGCACCAGCTCTCACCATGAGCCCCCCACCCCCTTTTAGCCCTGACACCAGAGTCTTGAAAAGACAGACTAGTGCTTTTCCTTCTCTG
>NW_008365038.1:0-203 GCF_000622305.1 Nannospalax galili
TGGTACTGACTTCAAACCCACATCTCTAGTGACTATCATCCACAGTGCTGGTAGATGGTATGTATGAGATTAGAAAAACAAATCAACAATCTTACCCACTTGTGAATCCTCTGAACTACACTGAGTAACCTGGAAAGATATATCTACCAGTCGGCTGTGGCATAAATATTATGGGAGTAGCCAACTACACTTTAATTGAATTT
>NW_008365039.1:0-203 GCF_000622305.1 Nannospalax galili
GGTAATAATCAACAGCTACCTAATTGAACTTAAGATCCCCACAATAGGAGATAACTCACATGTAGTACTGTAAGCATAGCCAAAATACACATGACTGGAGACGTCATAGATCCTAGAGAAAAATCTACTTTTGTCATACCCCAAAACCAATTTAATTTCTTACTGAATTCTAAATATGTATCCTTATATTTACAAACAACCTC
>NW_008365040.1:0-203 GCF_000622305.1 Nannospalax galili
TCTCCCTCTGAATCTGTATCACAGCTGGGTAAGGCTGCGGTGATCCTTATGCAAGCTGGTGCTTAACCCTTCTCTGGCTGCGGTGGCTCAGTGCCGTCGGGTGGGGCCACCCATACAATCAGTGACGTTCCAGGGGATCCTGGGGGCTTCGCGCCCCATGTTCTGGGCACCAGTTGCCCCGACCTGCAGGGTGAGAGATGGAG
>NW_008365041.1:0-203 GCF_000622305.1 Nannospalax galili
CCAATAAGAAAACAACCAAGGCACACCAATAATACAAACAGAAGCAGACTTGAAGTCAACAAAGAACTTGAGTTTCATACCAGAATCACAAACAACAAAAGAAATCCACATGCCAAGATTCAGATGGAAAGATTTGGTAAGATTTGTTTCAGTATGGAAAACCAAAACAGTATGTTCCCACCAAACTCCACCAGTCCTATAGA
>NW_008365042.1:0-203 GCF_000622305.1 Nannospalax galili
TTTTATTTATTATTTTTATTGTATGTGTATGAATGTATTGCCTGCATGTATTTATTGTATTGCCTGCATTATTTATTGTATGTGTATGAGTGTATTGCCTGCATACCTGTGTCATGCAATGCCCATGGAGATCAGAGGAGGGTGTTGGATCGCCTGGAACTGGAGTTATGGATGGTTGTTAGCTACCATGTGGGTTCTGGGAA
>NW_008365043.1:0-203 GCF_000622305.1 Nannospalax galili
GGAAAAACTTAACTTACTCCCTTGATTCTTTAGCTGAGGTAATGTTACAAAGCTGTAGAGGGCTAGAACTTGTTTCTGTGCAACAATGAGGATTATGCATGGTACTGGATAAAAAATGTTGCTTCTATGGTAACCATACTGGAGTGATTAGTGATAGTATTAGGTTAGTCCAGCAATGAATTAATGCTCGAGAAAGGGATCTC
>NW_008365044.1:0-203 GCF_000622305.1 Nannospalax galili
CCTCACCCAGCAGCAAGCAGTGTTGAATAGTTCTTGATCTAGTGCTGACCTGCCACCTATTTCTTACATCCTCTTTGGGCACTTGTTTGATTGCACTGATATGGGTCCTGCGTTGGACGCCATGGATGCCCCAGGTGCACATGAGCAAGCCCCCACTGGCCTGGAAGCCTCCACCTCATACAGTCATGAACCAGCCCTAGCTC
>NW_008365045.1:0-203 GCF_000622305.1 Nannospalax galili
CAGGTAAATGGATGGATCTAGAAATGGTTATACTAAGTGAAGTAACACAGATTCAGAAAAACAAATCACATATGTTCTCCCTCATATGTGGCTCCTAGCACTAAATCCTTTTAAATTTCAGGGCCATTTAAAAAGATGTTGATATACAACAGTCCCTTCTGCATGAAATAACTACCATCATCTCAACCTCAGCTGAGGCTGAA
>NW_008365046.1:0-203 GCF_000622305.1 Nannospalax galili
ACCACTGCTTCCTGATCCTTTGCATCTGGAGGAACCCAGTTCCTTCTCCCCATCCCCAGGAGCCCTCTGGGCCTGGGCCTGCCCTCACCACCCTCTACTTCCGTGGGCTACACAGCCTGCCAGCCTCTTTCCCAGACACTGGGGCTGACCTTTCATCCCCGGGCCACCACTGCTTCCTTGCATCCAAATGGACTCAGTTCCTT
>NW_008365047.1:0-203 GCF_000622305.1 Nannospalax galili
TAAAATGCTACCTTCAAGATATCATAAGGAAACCACCCAAATTCTGTCAACCTAATAATTTAAGAACAACTTTATGATTTCCTCATCAACTTTATGATACCCCATCAACTTTAAGAATTTTATCAATTTGCTTTGTATTACTTTCAAAAAATATTTTTTCTTATAAATCAACATTCTCCACCATAATTTGTCTCTAACACCAA
>NW_008365048.1:0-203 GCF_000622305.1 Nannospalax galili
CCAACACTATCTCCACATGTGTGATAATATTGCTGCAGTGTGCCATGACAAACTTACTTTATGACTATACAGTGTTCCAATGTGACACCACAATGCTCCAATGTGCCATCACTATCACTTGATAGGCCATTATATTGCTTCAATGTGTCATTAAAATTTTGCAATATGACTTCACAATTTTCCATCATGTCATCACAGTGCTC
>NW_008365049.1:0-203 GCF_000622305.1 Nannospalax galili
CTCTTTCTGGCCTCCCTCAAAGCTCCTAAGAACCCAACATTATTAGGATCCGTTTTGACAGATTTTCTACTTACAGTAGTTACTGGCAGCAGATACTTTGATCTTTTCAGAGGATCCTGATCATGAACATGATCTCTTTCCCCATCATTATCATGATAACAAGCTGCCTGATCATCTTGATCCCAATCATTATAGTCATCATC
>NW_008365050.1:0-203 GCF_000622305.1 Nannospalax galili
ATTTCATTTCACTGTTGCTGTGGTGCGGCGGGTTGCGCGCTGCTACGCCAGTTGTTGGCTGGGGTGCGCGGGTTTCGCGCACCGCGTTGCTGTGTGGGTCCCTGGCTCTCCACGGCTACCAGCGCTGGCGACTCTGGCGGTACGCTGTCAGCTGCCAGATGCTCACTCTGTGTACGTGATCCATTGGCCACCGGATCACGAGG
>NW_008365051.1:0-203 GCF_000622305.1 Nannospalax galili
CAAAATACGAATGGTACTTAAACTTGATAAATATACAAATTGAACTCAATGTGTTTAAAAAAACTGAAGTCAATGCTGGGCGTTGTGGTGTACATCTTCAATCCCAGCCCTTGGGAGGCCAGTGGTAGGCCGATCTCTGTGAGATGGAGGTCAGCCTGGTCTACACAGTGAGTTCCAGGTGGCCTGGGACCAGGGAAACCTGG
>NW_008365052.1:0-203 GCF_000622305.1 Nannospalax galili
AGAAGGAATTCCACTTCTGATAGGGTTAACACCTGTTCTCCTCTACAACCTCTAGTGACCCTTTAGTCAGAAAGGGGGCAGGTATGGGCAGAAAGGAAAAAACTTCAAAAGACATTCATCAGAATAGGTCACAACTGTGCTGTAAGAAGAGTACATTTCAAAGAGAAACAAACACTTGGCAGGTCTTTCCAGCCAAATATTGT
>NW_008365053.1:0-203 GCF_000622305.1 Nannospalax galili
CCCCGCCCCAAGCCTTATAAATTGGCTTGGTTCTCAGCTAGTGGTGCTATTGGGAGATTTTTGGAAACTGTAGGAAGTAGGCCCAGTCGGAGGAGAATGACCACTGGGGTGTGTGCTTAGGGGCTGTGCTGGTCCAGCTTTCCCTCTCTTCCCTTTCCCCTTCCTCTCTCCTCTCCCTCTCTCTCCCTCTCCGTCTCACTCCT
>NW_008365054.1:0-203 GCF_000622305.1 Nannospalax galili
AATAATATCTTACCTCACCAAGATAAATGACAATTTGGAAGAAAGTATCCATCAGCAAAATTCTGTCAGCTAGAATGCTACTGCTATCCAGGAGCACGGGCTGAGGACAGAGAGAGACAGGGTTGTCTTCCTCTTCCCCACACCGCACCTGCCCCAACACCACACCCAGAAGTCCACAGAACAGCCAGGAAGCTGTTTACAAG
>NW_008365055.1:0-203 GCF_000622305.1 Nannospalax galili
TGCACACAGTGCCAAAGTGCTCCGGATTTAACTCTGCTACTGATGTGGTCTTCTAATTTTCCACATTTGCAACTACATTTTTACAATCTAGTTTGTGAGTGTGTATGTGTGGTGCTGAGGATCAAACCCAGGGCCTCATGCATGTTAGGCTAGAGTTCTACCACTGAGTAGAACTGGTCACACATTCTTGACTGTTCTTGTTC
>NW_008365056.1:0-203 GCF_000622305.1 Nannospalax galili
AAAAGATGGGTCAGGAAGATGCCGGGAAGGCACCCTGCTGAAAAAAGGAGTCTCTGCATAAGAAGCCGAGCCCATAGGCTATCCGGACATGGAGAGACTGCTGCCTTACACAAAAGGTGTCCCCAACAATAATCTTAGCCCAGATGATAATTCTGCCTTAATACTTAATGTAGCCCTAAACCTAAACCTAACCCTAAACCTAA
>NW_008365057.1:0-203 GCF_000622305.1 Nannospalax galili
TTATCAATTTCCTGATGACATCAGTTGTCCTTTTTCTCTTGTTATCAGCAGCATGCTGATATACTTTTAGATATGTCATTCTTTCCTATTTCTGGGATGGTAGACTGGTTTCTTTCTGCAGGCTTGTAGGAAAGACTTTTATAAAATGAACATAATCTGGACTAATGATTGTGATTAACCTCACAACCAAAAAGTTAATACAA
>NW_008365058.1:0-203 GCF_000622305.1 Nannospalax galili
GTTGCCTCTTGGAATTGGTTGTGCTGAGAAACATGCAGTGTACTTGGCATGTTTTTACTTGCTATTATTTTTCTAACTGTCACTGTATCTTGGGCTTTCTGTATCTTGGGGGCCCGGAAAGCACCTGGTGTCCTTGGCACTGCTATCACCGACTTTATTGAAATCCTTTAATCATCCTAGTCCAGATGCACCACTATTAATAA
>NW_008365059.1:0-203 GCF_000622305.1 Nannospalax galili
CAGCCTACATACACAAAACGAAAGCAGGAGGACACGTGGAGAAGGGATTCCATAAGAATGGAGGGGGGAAAATCAGAGGGTAAGTGGGGAGGGCGGGGGGGCGGTTTTTAAAAATTTTGTACATATGAAACTATCAAGGAATAAATTAAGTGTAAAAGAACATAAACACACACTATGAATTTTGAGTGGATTCTCACCCTTCA
>NW_008365060.1:0-203 GCF_000622305.1 Nannospalax galili
GAGAAAGACTTGCCTGGTTTTTGTATCAATTTGGTTAATTTGGTATCACTGCAAGCCGGCATATTTAGAAAAGCACGAAGCGTGCCAAGCTGTACTTGTTCAAAGTAGTGGGGGAAGTCCCTGTGCCTAAGCTTGGGGGGCAGGGTGTCTCAAAACTGCCACGTCCTAGTAGAGCATCAATTCCAATGTTTTGGACATTGGCA
>NW_008365061.1:0-203 GCF_000622305.1 Nannospalax galili
TGGGTACTTCCTTATCTCTGACCCAGCAGGCTCCACCTGGACAACTTCCTGTGACTACTCAGTTAGACTGCATGCCCCCTTCCTTCAAGACACAGCTAGCTTGAATGTCTACTGTCTCACCACTGAGATTTAGGCACATTTGTCTCGGGGCCCTGGTAGCATTTTGCAAGGATCCCCATGCTCCCTGTCTTCAGCCCTTGGAC
>NW_008365062.1:0-203 GCF_000622305.1 Nannospalax galili
CCTTATGAGGGTTGTACCAGAGACCTAGTTGCTGAGGTGTGAATATTTGACCCATTTGATGAGTTTCAGCCCAAAACAAATGAAATATAATATCCGCAAGAGTGTTGAGTAAAAGAGACTTGCAAGTCCTAGAGTAATTTTCACAGAAATAAGGGGATTAGGGGTCTGACAAAAGAAAACACAAAAGCTTATAAACTACTTAG
>NW_008365063.1:0-203 GCF_000622305.1 Nannospalax galili
CGAATCTCTCTGCTGTTCCCTACTTCTCCACGCTTTAATTGGCATTTCAGGACAGGTGGCTGAGCCTGGTTTGTGGTTACCAGAGGCAGAATTTGCCCTAAAACTCCAGGTGCAGCTTGAG
The DNA here is from genome assembly GCF_000622305.1 of Nannospalax galili. Classification (NCBI taxonomy): domain Eukaryota; kingdom Metazoa; phylum Chordata; class Mammalia; order Rodentia; family Spalacidae; genus Nannospalax; species Nannospalax galili. The sequence goes on from NW_008365063.1 coordinate 122, forward strand.
AAAATACTTTTGTTTCCCACTCCCCACCCCACAAGATTCCCTATTTTCTAAAAGAGAACCAAGTCTCAGGGGTTTTGCGAGA
>NW_008365064.1:0-203 GCF_000622305.1 Nannospalax galili
CTGTAGTTTGGTTCACATTATCTTGGGCAGATGGATGGCGAAATCAGAGCCCCTTTTCCTGTGCTTGCCGAAGACATCTTATGCTGCTTCTGGAGGAGTAGCTATGCAAATTATTTGGTCACTTTTCACTTGATGTCTTTTTGTTGTTGAGCTATAAGAGTTCTTTATATATTTTGGATGTAAGTCTAATGTATCAGATACAT
>NW_008365065.1:0-203 GCF_000622305.1 Nannospalax galili
ACTGGAACATTGTGATGTCACATTGGAGGAATGTGATTTGACATTGGAGCAGTGTGATTACATATTGGAGCTTTATGATGTCTCATTGGCGGATTGCAAGAGGACATTGAGGACTGTGTTTGCATATTGAGCACAGTGACAACACAATGAATCATAGTAATGACACAATGGCGCATTGTGATGGCACAATGGAACACTCTGAA
>NW_008365066.1:0-203 GCF_000622305.1 Nannospalax galili
AAAATTGGCTGTAAATTTTTAGGTTTATAGTTGAATTGATACAGTTATACACTATTGTACTCCGTATAACCCCTATAAGACATAAAATTAAATGAGGTTTTATACTTTAGAAAAGATCTCCATTTCATTATTAAAATACAGTTTCGTATAGGAAAATTCATTTTTAATACAATTGACACTACGATGCACATGTGTTTCTAATT
>NW_008365067.1:0-203 GCF_000622305.1 Nannospalax galili
CATAAATTCTCAGGGTGATCCACTCAGCACTCAAAGTCATTAGAGCTGAGATGACACGAGGTGCTGGAAGGAAGGCAGGGTGCAAGGAGCTACCCAGAATGGGGTAGCAGGCTAGCAGGGCATCTACTTCTACTTCATGGGCACTAACGGTATAGCAGGACTTTCCAAAGACATGAAGGGTGCTGGGCACACAGTACTGCACT
>NW_008365068.1:0-203 GCF_000622305.1 Nannospalax galili
TCCTCAACGACTTCCCATGGCACTTGGAGTAAACTACACACATAAATAAGTTCCTGTATGCTACTTCCTGTTTTTGTTCTAGGATTCCCATCACATGAGCCTGCTTTTAATTCTTGAATTCACTGGGCCCTTTCCAACTGCAAAACCTGCATCTCAAAAATGGCTTTCCTTTGCATAGAGCTGATGAACTTCTTCCCAGCTTT
>NW_008365069.1:0-203 GCF_000622305.1 Nannospalax galili
TCCTCAACGACTTCCCATGGCACTTGGAGTAAACTACACACATAAATAAGTCCCTGTATGCTACTTCCTGTTTTTGTTCTAGGATTCCCATCACATGAGCCTTCTTTTAATTCTTGAATTCACTGAGCCCTTTCCAACTGCAAAACCTGCACCTCAAAAATGGCTTTCCTTTGCATAGAGCTGATGAACTTCTTCCCAGCTTT
>NW_008365070.1:0-203 GCF_000622305.1 Nannospalax galili
CCCGGTGCTTAAAGCTCCTCGTGCCGCTCGGGGTGGCCGCGGCTCCCACACCATGGAGGCCGTGCTGCCTGAGAACCTGCAGCGGGACGTCCGCCTGGCCAAGCGGAGACATGCGGAGCTCTGCAGGCCAAGGAGGGTCTTCTACGCCAGGAACAGGCTCATTGGGGTGAGACGGTGCAGCAGAGAGGAGTCGGCGGGGGCGG
>NW_008365071.1:0-203 GCF_000622305.1 Nannospalax galili
TCTGAAGAAATATTGCCTATTCTTTTACCAAGACTAAAAGCGATTCAAAAAACCCTTAAAGATAAATGGCAAAAAAATAATAAAGATATTGAAATGAAGAAAATAATCACATGACTGAAAGAATACAAACCATTCAGGAAGAAATAGCAAATGGGAGAGGAGAAAGATAAATTGGAAAACTGGTTAGCCAATAAATAAAAAGA
>NW_008365072.1:0-203 GCF_000622305.1 Nannospalax galili
ACCTTGCAAATTAAGCATTGCCATCCATATGTGCAGATTAAAAAGCCTGGGGCCCAAGCTTTTGTAATTTCATACAGCAGTTCTTAATCAAATTTAGACCCCCTTCCCTGTCCATACTCCCCTCAGCCCCCCACTGCACCTCGTGTATTCTTCCATACACTTTAAGTCCTATCTAGTCAAGTATTTGTATCTAGAAGTCCTTC
>NW_008365073.1:0-203 GCF_000622305.1 Nannospalax galili
TTGTGATGGCACGTTGGAACACTATAATGGCACATGGGGTGATAGTGTTGGTACATAGGAGCACTGTGATGTCACATTGGAGCCCTGTGATGTCACAATGGAACATTGAGAATTCATATTGTAACATTGTGATGGCACCATCGAACCTTATGATGCCACATTGGAGGATTTTTGAGGGGACATTGAACACTGTATTTGTATAT
>NW_008365074.1:0-203 GCF_000622305.1 Nannospalax galili
TGCTGTCCTTGGTGGTCATCACATGGTACCTGCATCTCCAAAAAGCTGGGCTCTCCACTGAAACTGAGGCTATGCCTTCACCAATGGCCTCTTCTTGTCTCTTGGGGTGCAAAGCCTCAGAATCGCTCCATGACCCATTCAGTCCTGGGGCTTTAACTGCAACTGAAACTGCACTTTCACCTATGGCCTTTCCTGGCCTCTCA
>NW_008365075.1:0-203 GCF_000622305.1 Nannospalax galili
CAAAACGTAATCTTAACTCTAAATCTAACCCTAACCCTAACCTCTAACGCACACACCAACCCTAAACCTAACCCGAACCCGAATCCGTACCTGAACCCGAACCCTACCGCAACCCGAGGATTAGTTCTCGCCGTTACCCTAACCCTAATCTTAGCCCTAATTGTAACCTATAACCCTAAACCTAACCCTAAACCTAACCCTAA
>NW_008365076.1:0-203 GCF_000622305.1 Nannospalax galili
AGAAGGTTAGTTCCACCAATCTGGTACTTTTAACTATTGCGTGTCATGTAGATAAATCTTGGGGAAAGAGCTGTTGTTCTCAGATAAACCTTACCTAGACATATATTTTTTCATCTGCTATCTATAATTTGTCAGTAGTTTGTAGGAGTAACATGGTTCCCTCTGCTTTTCAAAACTAGCTAGGCATTGTTTATCTCTCATAT
>NW_008365077.1:0-203 GCF_000622305.1 Nannospalax galili
CAGAAATGGTGCTATTTACCCTAAATGTTAAGTTACAAAGTCAGAAATAGAACATTTCAATGCGACTAAGAGTAACAGACAATTTTCTGGCTCTAAAGCCAGAAGCACTAAACATCTCTGGATAGTAAGAACAGTGACAATGCCAAGATGTCCATCAAAGAAAGAGTTCATGGTCATGTCACTCACAAGCAAGCAGATATCAT
>NW_008365078.1:0-203 GCF_000622305.1 Nannospalax galili
TTCATAAAAATTTCAACTGAGCCACATGTGTGTTGGTCTGGCACCTTCCAGACAAGCTGGCTCCAAGTTTATGAAGCCGCTTGGATTGATTTATCAGGCAAGTTTAAGAATGAATTCATCAGCATGAACTTCTTCCTGACTGGTGCCTTTTAGAGCCAATGTGTCTGAGTCTAAAAGGAACAACTTTGTTAGCTGGTCCCACC
>NW_008365079.1:0-203 GCF_000622305.1 Nannospalax galili
CCTAAATATTTTTACTTCTAAACTGAGACGTTAGAACAGTTTTAAATTCCCATACCTGACTGTCCTATGTTCTAGTCTGTGGTTCTAGCTGTTTATAGCCATTAACTGTAGGAAGGAGGAATGAAACCTAAAAATATAAGTAGAACTATTGAAAAAAAAGAGAAATTAAGAGGAAACATTCCTGAGATTGCATTATGCCACTG
>NW_008365080.1:0-203 GCF_000622305.1 Nannospalax galili
GGACTGGGAAAAGATACTGAACAAGCCATGGGAAGATAAGGAGGCAAGGAAATCTAGTAATAATGATACTTTAAATTGGTACAGTGATTTGCAGCTTTTATCTGGGAAAAAAATAACATTGCCAAAGAAAAGTCATTGAATTGTGCTGGTCAAAAGAACTAGCATTTTAATTTCAATTAGCTTCTAAATGCTACTTAATAACT
>NW_008365081.1:0-203 GCF_000622305.1 Nannospalax galili
TTTTATTTTTTCTGAATCAGCAAAATTCATTTAGCAGGCCAGCAAAGGCACCTCTCTGAGTCAGTTTAGAGAATGCTGCCCCAAGTGGAAGATGATGGGATCTTTAAAAGTTAAGTCCAAAAGATAAAGTCTTTGACAAGATTTACTCAAAAACAAGCAGTCACATGTTTGTTCTTGTACACGGGCAAGCAAGCAGTTCAATC
>NW_008365082.1:0-203 GCF_000622305.1 Nannospalax galili
AATGCCCCAATGTCTCATCACAATGCTGCCATCACAATGCTGTAATATGTCCTCACAGTGCTCCACTGTGACATCACAGTTCTCCAGTGTGTTATCGCAGTGCTCCAACCGGACAACACTGTGCTCAGTGTGCCATCACAATGCCCCAATACGTCATCACAATACTCCAAGGTGGCATCAAAATGTTGCAATGTGCCATCACA
>NW_008365083.1:0-203 GCF_000622305.1 Nannospalax galili
ATAAATATTGACATGATGATTAATCAGCTTCCATTAATTCTTAAGACAGAACTTGAACAAACTGAGATTTTGTTTTTTACATTAGAATTTATGCCATATAAAAATAACTTATTTTTGTAAGAATTATATGAGTGTTAGACCAGAAAGTATAGCTATTTATAAAGTAAAACTATATAGATATTTGACTATTCATGTTGGTTCAA
>NW_008365084.1:0-203 GCF_000622305.1 Nannospalax galili
TTTTCTCTATGAGCTTTTTTGCCTCTCTGTCTTCCAGTTTCAACTTGGGGTGCATCATCACATCTAGGTGGGCTGAGAGGGGCCTGCTTGCCCTCAAAATGGAGCCAAATGCTGCTTATAAAATGGAGTCAATGAATGAAAGGCATAACCTGAAAAGCCACTGTTTTACACTCTATGAAGTCTGTAACTATCCTGTCAGGAAC
>NW_008365085.1:0-203 GCF_000622305.1 Nannospalax galili
AAAAAATTATTTTTTGAAAATGCCACACTTATATACAATGTATCTTGTTCATATCTTCCTCCCCCATCCCTGACATCTTTCCAACATCCCCCCAGGGACCCAGGAATACATCTCCCCCTCAATTTCATGTTCTTTTTTTTGAACAACCCACAGATTTTCATTCTCCTTATCTTCTGTCTTCTGAATGATGGTGTTATTATAAA
>NW_008365086.1:0-203 GCF_000622305.1 Nannospalax galili
GGATCCTTATATTTACAGACCAGTATCCCAGTCACTACCCAGCAAAGAAGCTTCTTTTGCAACAGATGGAGACTATTATAGAGTTCCACAATTGATCATACACAGACATTGTCTGTGGATTTCCCAAGCTTAAGTGGCATCTCTACACCTATGGCTCATGGAACATAGAACAAGGGGTAAAGAGGACACTAATGCATCTCTCA
>NW_008365087.1:0-203 GCF_000622305.1 Nannospalax galili
CCCTCAAACTATGTGAATCGTATAACTTGACAATCAGATGATCCGGTTTGGATAGCTCAATGGCTGCTTACAACAGGGAAATTGGCAGCAGCCACTCATTTCGTGCGGGAACAGCTTGAGGCAGGGCATATTGAAGAGACTTGTTCTCAGTAGAATACACCCATATTTGTTATCAAAAAGAAGTCAGGAAAATGGCGACTATT
>NW_008365088.1:0-203 GCF_000622305.1 Nannospalax galili
AACTCCTGTGGAGTGGATCGCCTGCTGAGAAGCTGCATGATCATGAAGCCCGTCATTCCAGAGAGGCTAACATCTGAAAAGGATTGTGCGCTAGTGCTGTGGTGTTAGATGCTAGATTTAGCCATGGTTAAAGACGAATTTCTGAGGACATCCCCTCCCCTTAAAAAAACTTCTCTTCTGTTAAGATGGTTTGAGTTGGATTT
>NW_008365089.1:0-203 GCF_000622305.1 Nannospalax galili
GGTTAGGGATGGTGAACTTCACCTGGGGGCCTTCATGTCCATTCTTTCCCATGAGGCTGAGCTGTATTGGTCTAATTCCCTCTACATGCAGCATCCTCCAGGAGGCTGCCCAATGGTATCTGCAGTTCCAAGATGGACATCCCTCCCATCCCCCCAGATCCCTGCAGTCCTGGCTAGTTTGGTCTTCTATAAAGCAAAGGAAC
>NW_008365090.1:0-203 GCF_000622305.1 Nannospalax galili
GTTTATGTTTATGTTTAGGACTAGGGCTAGGGTTCTCATTAGTTTTAGGTTTAAAGTTATGGTTAGGGTGAGGGCTGGGCTTAGGGATATGACTAACACTAGATTTAGGCCTATGTTTAGGGCTATGGTTAAGTAAAGATTAGGGTTAGGGCTAGTACTAGGGCTATAATTAAGGCTTGGATTAGGGCTAGCATGAGGGTTAA
>NW_008365091.1:0-203 GCF_000622305.1 Nannospalax galili
CTGATCCAGTTGTATGCTATTCTCCCAGCCTCTAGCTTTGACTTATTTTTCAAACCTTGATTTTGTGTGAGGGATATGAGAAAATGGTTTTTTACATATGTGTGTGTGTGTGTGTGTGTATGTGTGTATGTATGTGTGTGTGCAGGTGCATGCACCTCTGCATGCTCACATGGAGGCCAGACATCAAGTGTATTCCTCTATCA
>NW_008365092.1:0-203 GCF_000622305.1 Nannospalax galili
TTTTTAATGGTACAGGGTCTCATTATGTAGCCCTGGCTGACCTGGAACTTGCTCTGTAGACCAGGCTGGCCTCACACTCACTGAGATCTACCTGTTTCTGTCTCCTGAGTGCTGGGATTAAAGATGTATGTACCACACCCAGCCCTATTTTAAATTTTTTTTTTTATTAATTTGTGTGTATGAACGTGCTGGATAGCTTTAGT
>NW_008365093.1:0-203 GCF_000622305.1 Nannospalax galili
AGACATATTTACTATGTGATATACAATGTGTGATACATGAGGTAATATTAGTAATTAAGACTGGAATGAAAGAAATTGCACTTGTCTCAAGCAAACAAAGTAGACTGATCATATGACGAATTGCTGTCACTGAAACCATTAAACCTTGTGATCTTACTGTTAGTCAATAAATGCTGATATTATAGAAAGACACAGACATGTTC
>NW_008365094.1:0-203 GCF_000622305.1 Nannospalax galili
TTGCCTTTCAAGAGTCTTGAGTTGCAGTGTTAAGTCATTTATTTGTGTCCTGGGTTATCTCTAGGAGGTTCTCATGTAGAGCTCCTTTATAGGACTGTTGGTGTTTGGTGGGACATATTAGTTGTGTATTTCATATTATTTTTTCTTTGTGAATTTGGCATGTGAGTTTCTTTTATTGTTTCTGATTCTTGTGTGAGAGTCAA
>NW_008365095.1:0-203 GCF_000622305.1 Nannospalax galili
TTTTTTCCACAGGATTCACAGGATCCATTGGTCACTGATCAACCAATAATCCTTTGGTTTGGTACAGAAAATAAAAACTGGATGTGTAATCTTAATGTGGATTTTACCAAGGCTGCAGTGTTGGAGGTGTAGTCAAATTATGATCCCACGTAGTATGCAGATTGTCCATCTATGCTTTCCATTTCCTGTTGTAAATCATAGTA
>NW_008365096.1:0-203 GCF_000622305.1 Nannospalax galili
CTGGAGAGATGGCTCAGTTGTTAAGAGCACTGGCTGCTCTTGCAGAGGACTGGGGCTAGACCCACACAGCAGCTAACAACTGTCTGTAAGTCCAGTTCCAGGGGATCCAACTCCTCCTTCTGGCCACCACAGGCATGGCATGACATGGATACACTGACACACATGCAGGCAATATACTCATTATACACATAAAATAAAAAAAA
>NW_008365097.1:0-203 GCF_000622305.1 Nannospalax galili
CTGCCTCCTAAATATTTACCTTTTCACCCATACACAGCTCTGACCAAAGAAACTTCTCTTTGCTGAAAATAGCAGTTAATACACAGACTCATAACTCATCAAGGTACTAAGAACAAGTGACTGTTTAGCCTTAAATGGGACACATGTATCGTCCCCTACAAGGCTCATGGAATACTGAGGAACAAAGGGCAGAGCTCTAAGAG
>NW_008365098.1:0-203 GCF_000622305.1 Nannospalax galili
TGGAACTGGAGTTATAGGTGGTTGTTAGCTGCCATATGGGTGCTGGGAATCAAACCCTGGTCCTCTGCACCAGCATCCAGTTTTTTCAACTGCCATCTATCCAGCCCCTAGAATTATAATGATGAGGACTATGGCAGTCAGTCCATTGTAGAAAGCCACTCAAACGTTTGCCTGTTAGTTGTGATAAACACCTCAAGGCTCCC
>NW_008365099.1:0-203 GCF_000622305.1 Nannospalax galili
GTGACACGACCATGTGCACACCAAAGAGAGCAGGTGACATGACCATGTGCATGTCATAGAGGGCAGGTAAAACGACAATATGCATACCAGAGAGGGCAGATGACATGACCATCTGCACATCAGAGGAGGCAAGTGACACAAAAATCTACACATCAGAGTGGGCATGTGACATGACCATGTGCACGTCAGAGGGGGCAGGAGAC
>NW_008365100.1:0-203 GCF_000622305.1 Nannospalax galili
TAACTAAGAAACATCTCTGAAAGTGTCCAACATTGTTAATAATTAGGGAAATGCAAATTAAAACCACCATAAGGAATCACCTGACCCTAATCAGACTGGCTAGGATCAAGACAATAAATAATACCGAGTGCTGGTGAGGATGTGGAAAAAGAGGAATGCTCATTCACTGCTGATGGGATTGCAAACTTGTGTAACCTCTATGG
>NW_008365101.1:0-203 GCF_000622305.1 Nannospalax galili
CCCCTAACTCAAAGACTATTTTCTTTTATTTGCATCTAGCATGAATTCATCCATAACTTATTTTCACGTTCATTAACACAGGAGATAGGGATATAATTGAGCTATTATCTCAATGCATAGCCAACTGTACCAAACCATTAATTAAACAATTCCTTTTTGGTCAAAGTAGAAAACATCTCTTTTAATCACATATTAAGGCCTCA
>NW_008365102.1:0-203 GCF_000622305.1 Nannospalax galili
AGCGATTGTCTGCAGTGGTGTTGCCGCTGGCTGGTGAGTTATTCACGCGCCAATGGATAGCTTCACACATGCCCGTGTGTATGGCCCCAGTTAAACTCAGTGGGTCATAAAGCAAAAGCATAAACAAAACAAAAAGACATGAATGTAGGCTGGGGAAACAAGTCAGGGAGGGATTGATGGGGATGGGGAAGAGGATGGGAGGG
>NW_008365103.1:0-203 GCF_000622305.1 Nannospalax galili
GGTAGACCAGGATAGCCTTAAATTTACAGCGATCTTCCTGTCTCTTCCCCCCGAGGGCTGGGAGTAAAGGCCTGTGTCACCAGGCCCGGCTTACTGCAAGTTCTCTTACACAGCCCAGGACTGCCTGCCTTGGGAGCGGTGCCCCCCACAGTGGGCTGGGCCCTTCTACACCAATTAACAATCAAGACAACCTCTCACAGACA
>NW_008365104.1:0-203 GCF_000622305.1 Nannospalax galili
GAATGTTTTAGGGAGAAGCAACACAGGCAACACGTGCATCACAAGGATGACGTCAATGATTATCTCATAGGATTCCAATTTTGCTGTAATTTAAGTAGAGACAAGAGAACTCCAAGATTACATAAAAGTCTGATTGACAAGCAGAGCCCCCTACATGGCAATTATTGTAGGCTATAATAAGGAATTTAGTTTTTATTTTAAGG
>NW_008365105.1:0-203 GCF_000622305.1 Nannospalax galili
GCCTTAAAAAGGTGATTCTGACACATGATACAGTTCAGGCTAACCTTGAGACATTGTGTTGAGAAAAATATGCCCACCAAAAAACAACAAATGCACATTTCCACTCATATGAGGTAACTAACACAAACAAAAATCAAAAGATAGAAAGGGGATTGGAAGTTGTCTGATGTGTAATAATTTCAGTCTTTAAAAATGGAAAAAGT
>NW_008365106.1:0-203 GCF_000622305.1 Nannospalax galili
GTGACACGACCATGTGCACATCAGAGGGGACAGATGACATGACCATCAGCATGTCAGAGGGGCAGGTGACATGACCATGTGCACTGCAGAGAGGGCAGGTGACACGACCATATACACGTAAGAAGGGGCACGTGACACGACCCTCTGCACGTCAGAGTAGCAGGTCACACGACCATCTGCATGTGAGAGGGGGCAGATGACAC
>NW_008365107.1:0-203 GCF_000622305.1 Nannospalax galili
AACTTCTTTATCTGACCTAACATCCTCATGAATTCATAAAGCTCTTAGGATATGTTGCTTAGGTTGACCCATCTTTGGCCTCCACCAACCCTGAACCTAATAGTATGATAATATGTGAACCCTGTAGAAGAGATGTACCCAGTCTGTATGATGTCACTTGCTTGATGCCCCCACCAGTGTACCTGGCAAATGCCTTGGTTTAT
>NW_008365108.1:0-203 GCF_000622305.1 Nannospalax galili
TCCACTGCAGCTTGGTAAACCTATCTACTGTCACATCCTTAATGAAAACTGTCTCTCCCTTTCCCTACAAGTACTGGGTGTCAATAGTTACTCAGCTAAGGTTGGGAATTCTCAAATACATCCTCATTTCTATGCTGGGATTTTTGTCCGGATTCGGAAAATGTGGGTCTTGTGCATGCTGTCAGCATTGCTGTGAATTCATA
>NW_008365109.1:0-203 GCF_000622305.1 Nannospalax galili
CCATCCAAGAGATCATGGGACAAATGCACCAAATGTGATCTGAGTTGAGAATAGACCCTAGAGAATGAGATGTTATATGATCGACCTGAACATAACGCTAGGTGGGACCCAGCATTTAGAGCATCCAAGACTGTGCCCTAGTGTGGCTTATTGGAGGCTGTGGACTATGAAGCCTGGGGTAGGTCCTGATGGACCAGTTGGGA
>NW_008365110.1:0-203 GCF_000622305.1 Nannospalax galili
CAGTCTGAATTCTTCCTCAAGTAAAACAAATGCTTGGGAAATGCTTAATAGTAACTGCTGAATAGCAAGACATTGAAATCATTAGAGAAACGTGTATTTTTGCTACTTGCTACTGTGTGCAGATGAAAAGAAAGTAGCAGGATCTGAAGCTAAGCAAACTCCATACAAGGGCAGAAGTTTGAAGCCCCACAATGCACAAATAT
>NW_008365111.1:0-203 GCF_000622305.1 Nannospalax galili
AGCTTAACACAGGAAGGTTGGGTTTATTGGGACTCCCAGTTCTAGGATATAGTCCATCATGACGAGAAGTCATGGTGGCAGGAGCCTGAGGCAACTGGTCACACTGCATCTGCCGTCAGGAAACAGAGAGCACTGAATACTGGTGCTCATCATGCACCATCTCCTTTTCATTCAGTCCAGGGCACCATCCGGTGGAACAGTGC
>NW_008365112.1:0-203 GCF_000622305.1 Nannospalax galili
CCATCCAAGAGATCATGGGACAAATGCACCAAATGTGATCTGAGTTGAGAACAGACCCTAGAGAATGAGATGTTATATGATTGACCTGAACATCACACTAGGTGGGACCCAGCATTTAGAGCATCCAGGACTGTGCCCTAGTGTGGCTTATGGGAGGCTGTGGACTATGAAGCCTGGGGTAGGTCCTGATGGACCAGTTGGGA
>NW_008365113.1:0-203 GCF_000622305.1 Nannospalax galili
AGCTAGAAAGCAACCATCTTCCACTCACGGCAAATTGCTTTAATATCTGTTAATTTTAGAAGGGTCTCTTATGGTCCTCAAATTAGTTTACCATAACACTTGAGTTTTCATTTCATCATTATACCAGGGCCTAGTTTACAAACACTAGACTTGGGAAAATCCTTATACTTTGTTCTTGTCCCTAGCTCACCTGAATCTTCTGT
>NW_008365114.1:0-203 GCF_000622305.1 Nannospalax galili
TTTGCGCGGGACCGCGAGGCCCCGCCCAGAGGACGTGACGTCAGCGCGCATTTTGAGCCGACGGCTCGGCCTCCCCTTCTTCTCGACCCGGCCTCCAGCTTATCCGGGCACTGAATCCCGGGTTTGCGGGGCTGGGACTCCCGCCGCCATCAGAAGCTCAAATCCAGTGAGACTGGAGCGGGCCGGAGCCGCGGGCCCACCTG
>NW_008365115.1:0-203 GCF_000622305.1 Nannospalax galili
AGAGCACTGCAAGCAATTGAGTGTCAAGGGGTTGTCACCTCCAAGGTGCATGCCCAACTGCCCTCCTGTGTCCAGGCTGTTTCTTTACCAATGTCCCCACTCTCTGCCCTCAGGTAGGAAACTCATACACAGGATGCCTAGCACCCAGTGTCACCAGCCAGGGAAGTTTCAGTTGTCCCTGTTGTGACCTGTTTGATGATGTT
>NW_008365116.1:0-203 GCF_000622305.1 Nannospalax galili
GTGATGACACATTGGAGCATTGTGATGTCACATTTGCGGATTGTGATGTGATATTGAGCACCAAGTTTGCATTTTCAACACGGGGATGACACATTGGATCACTGTAATAACAAAAGGGTGTATTGTGATGGAACAATTAGCATTTTCTTGTTACAAAAGAATATTGTGAAGTCATATTGTAACGTTGTGATGGCTTATTGGAG
>NW_008365117.1:0-203 GCF_000622305.1 Nannospalax galili
AGGGCTTTGAACTGTGGGTCACAGGCCATTAGCATCATTTGTTTGATGATCACCATCTCCCCCCCGAGGAGGTCTACCTGTTGTTGGATGACAGAAACGGCCTGCAAAAGGTGTTGATTAATAAGAGATTGAGTGCGTAAGGCCACGGAGGCTTGGGATACAACTTCATTGAGTGTTTCCACAGTAGTGGAAGATTGAGTGAT
>NW_008365118.1:0-203 GCF_000622305.1 Nannospalax galili
TTTGCGCGGGACCGCGAGGCCCCGCCCAGAGGACGTGACGTCAGCGCGCATCCTGAGCCGACGGCTCGGCCTCCCCTTCTTCTCGACCCGGCCTCCCGCTCATCCGGGCACTTAATCCCGGGTTTGCGGGGCTGGGACTCCCGCCGCCATCTGAAGCTCAAATCCAGTGAGACTGGAGCGGGCCGGAGCCGCGGGCCCACCTG
>NW_008365119.1:0-203 GCF_000622305.1 Nannospalax galili
AAGACAGTCTATTCAGTGAAATGTCAGGCAGAGAAAGAAAAATACTACATGAATACTACATGTTCTTGCTTATATATGGAATTTTATAAAGATGATCACAGAAAGTAGAGCGAAGAGAAGATAAATAAGGAGATCACCCAATTCAACAACCTGACATGTTGTCTAAATTCATTCACTGCCCTGTGCTCAGATACTTCAAGTGC
>NW_008365120.1:0-203 GCF_000622305.1 Nannospalax galili
CTGTTCCACGATTCTTTTCTAGTCCGTTGGTGATCCATTTCCCTTACAGAGGTGATTGAAAGAGGTAATATCTAATGACTTTATTTGAAATTAACTTTTTCCATTGTTGTTCCTATTTAAATGACAAAATCCGTTTTCTTCTAAAGGAGGACTTTGCTGAAAAAAAGGTATTCCCTATTCATAACAGAGAATATTTTCTATTC
>NW_008365121.1:0-203 GCF_000622305.1 Nannospalax galili
AGTGAAATTTAAATGATTAAAGGAAAAGGATATCAATAATCTGTCTGGCTAATGATTTTAAGATACATCTGCATTCTTTATGTCTACACTAAGTGCTTTTGGTAGCTTACTGGAGATTGAGTAGTGTCATGTCCTGTCAGAAACTCAAGACGAGTAAAGTAGAAAGAAGAACCCCCAGATATGTCTGGAAAGGTTGGGGCATG
>NW_008365122.1:0-203 GCF_000622305.1 Nannospalax galili
AGCATATCTTGGGCAAAAAAAGGGTTGTTTTTCAATGATAAAAGTTATATACATTTATTATATAAAATTACAAAAAAAAATGTTTAAAAGCAAAAACAAACAGAAAACCGAAAAAAGGGCAGGGAAAACTTCATACACTGTCATTATGTAGTCACACCAACGTTCTGGTGTTATTTCTTTTGTTTTTTCCCCTACCTTTAAGA
>NW_008365123.1:0-203 GCF_000622305.1 Nannospalax galili
CCCATCACTTTTTTTCTGATAACTTCATGCACTTTCTTTTTTATGGGGCTTCTTGCTACTATAATATCTCCCCCCAAAGAGGTAAGCCTAAAATCTTTTAAGGATTAGCTCAAAGCTCCCAAATCCATTCGACATTTTTGGCTTTTGGAACAGAGTGTGTTGCTAAGAGATCCATGGACATTTTGACTTTTAGCCAAGAAACT
>NW_008365124.1:0-203 GCF_000622305.1 Nannospalax galili
TCCAGCTGGGGCAACAGGAGAGACCCTATCTCAAAAAACAAAACAATAAGAAGTAGAAGAGGGACTGAGGGGGAAGAGGAAGAGGAAGAAGGGAGAAAGAAAAAAATAAAAAGGAAACTGGTTCCAGCCTCCACCTCTGGCCTCTTTCCTACCAAGATAAGTAAGATCCCTTGGCATCAGCCAAGAGCTGGGTTGGAATGATA
>NW_008365125.1:0-203 GCF_000622305.1 Nannospalax galili
ACCCACAGGGCAGCTAACAAACCTCTGTAACTCCCGTTCCAGGGGATCCGACGCCCTCTTCTTCCCTCCGAGGGCATTGCATGACACAGGTGCACTTATACACATGCAGGCAACACACACACAATATAAAATTTAAAAAAAGGCCGGGTATGGTGGTGCATGCCTTTAATTCCAGCATTTGGGAGTCAGAGACAGGTGGATCT
>NW_008365126.1:0-203 GCF_000622305.1 Nannospalax galili
AAAGCAAAATTAAATGATTTCAAGGCTTTAAAAACAAAGAGCAAAAAAATAGTCTTTTTATATAAACAAAAGCAACGAAAGTTAGTTGATGTAAAACAAAAAGAGAGAAGAAAAAAATCAGAAATTAGACATAAGTTATTACTATTGACAGGAATAGAAAGGGTCCTAAGAGACTACTGTGAACAACTATATGACAACAAACT
>NW_008365127.1:0-203 GCF_000622305.1 Nannospalax galili
ACTGGAGCACTGAGATGTCACATTGGAGCATTGCGAGGTCAAATTGTAACACTGTCATGACACATTGGAGCAATATAATGTCACATGTGACGTTAGTGTTGGAACTTTGGAGCATTGCGATGGCATATTGTAGCATTGTGACTTAACATTGGAGCGTTGTGATGACACGCTGGATCATTGTGATGACAAAATCGAACATTGAA
>NW_008365128.1:0-203 GCF_000622305.1 Nannospalax galili
TTTAAATTAACTTCACTGTTTCCTCATTCACTAAGCTGCAAGATCAGGATCCACATTCTTTTCTTCCCAGCACTCTTAGAGTCTGATCTCCATGGGCACTTTCTTCTCCCTTACAGTACCCTGACTCTTCTAACAGTGTTTGTGAAAGAACGAGGGCTTGGGAATTCCCCAAGACTGGGTTCCAGTGCCACTTCCTTTGGGTA
>NW_008365129.1:0-203 GCF_000622305.1 Nannospalax galili
TCTGTCTGTCTGTCTCTCTCTCTGTCCCTCTGTCTCTGTCTGTCTCTCTCTGTCCCTCTGTCTCTCTGTCTGTCTCTCTGTCCCTCTGTCTATCTGTCTTTCTCTCTGTCCCTCTGTCTCTCTGTCTGTCTGTCTCTCTCTCTGTCCCTCTTTCTCTCTTTCTGTCTGTCTCTCTGTCCCTCTGTCCCTCTGTCTCTCTGTCT
>NW_008365130.1:0-203 GCF_000622305.1 Nannospalax galili
CTGCAAGAACAGTCAGTGTTCTTGACCACTGAGCCATCTCTCCAGCCCCATTGTCTGTGATTTCTTACCTCTAGCTTTAATATGGTGGCTTAGCATGTGTTTGTTTGTTAAGAAGCGGTCTCCCTATAGCCCCAGCTGGCCTGCAATTTGCAATGACGACCAGGCTGGCCTTGAACTCTCAGAGATCCACCTGCCTCTGCCTC
>NW_008365131.1:0-203 GCF_000622305.1 Nannospalax galili
GGATGTTCTGTGTGATATAACACACACAAAAAAATCAACAAATTAAAAAAACGTATTATATTTGAGGAGGAAGCATGGAAATTTACGTCATATTAATTAGTACAGGTGATAAACCTTACCATTGAAATGTACCAGATGACTATAGACATTCACAGGCACCAAGGATCCAAGTGCAACCGATTATGACTACTAATAGTCAGATA
>NW_008365132.1:0-203 GCF_000622305.1 Nannospalax galili
GAACCCACCTAGAATGCTCATTCTTGATAGGAACTATCACAAAATATCTGCTGCTGGAACAGCAGCTTGACCCCAAAGCCACCACAACCTTGCATGGAAAACAGTTGCACAAGTAAACTGCTTAGTAAATGTCCATGTTTCAACTGTGAACAGGCACCACCGTATTATTAACCCAGGGTATTGTCCCCAAATTTCTGAAATAA
>NW_008365133.1:0-203 GCF_000622305.1 Nannospalax galili
AGTAGCCTTGAATCTCTTCCTTTCATATACTTATCCTAAGAACAACTAAAGGTGATTTTCAGTATGTATTCTTGGGGTTGGGGATTTAGCTCAGTGGTAGAGCACTTGCCTAGCAGGTACAAGGCCCTGGGTTCGGTCCTCAGGTCCGAAAAAAAAAAAAAGACAAAATAACAAAATGTATTCTTAATCAATGACCTCTCTTG
>NW_008365134.1:0-203 GCF_000622305.1 Nannospalax galili
GCACCAGTCAGAGACTATTACCAAGTACCACAACTGGTCACACACGGACATGGTCTATGAATTGCCCAGGCCTAAGTGCAACCTTTACACCTAAAGCTCATGGAACATAGAGCAGGGGTAAAGAAAAAGACCCTAAAGAATCTCTCAGTTCTCATTAATGAAGCTCCTTCATGCAGCTGAGGGCCATGAGCACAAAAGGTCAC
>NW_008365135.1:0-203 GCF_000622305.1 Nannospalax galili
TTAAAGTTAATACTGGCCTTACATGTATTAGTGTAACACCATAGTCTCCCTAGGAGAACTGCATGTGATATCTCAGCTCCCAGGTCCATGCTTTTCTAACGCCAGAGCAACAAAACCAACACTATGCATTCTGTCTGGATTCTGGTATACTCTTTATGATGTTTGAAAGAGAGATACTTACAAAGGCATACATTCATGGGGGC
>NW_008365136.1:0-203 GCF_000622305.1 Nannospalax galili
TTTTTATTCTTCTTAGTAATATTAGTGGAATGATTATATAAAATGTAATTGATCTACATGTATATTGATGTTTCCTGTAATCTTGCTAAAAAAAATCATTTGTTGGTACTAGTATAGTAGATTTTAGTGAGGTTTGTTTTTTGTTTTTTTTGTTTTTTTTTTTTTGGTCTTTTTGAGGTAGGGTCTCCCTGTAGCCCCAGCTG
>NW_008365137.1:0-203 GCF_000622305.1 Nannospalax galili
GGGTACCCCTTAGCAACTGAGTCACCTCCCCAACCCCCATTTGAATATTCTATCACTTCCATTCTAGCACTGAAGATAAGTGTAAACAATCAATGGAATAGGTGTAGTGTAAAGAAAATAATACCGGGATGGAGACATGGTTCAGTGGTTAAAAACACTGGTTGTTCTTGCAGAAAACCTGGGTTCGAATCCCAGTACCCATC
>NW_008365138.1:0-203 GCF_000622305.1 Nannospalax galili
GAAAATATTCTAAACTTGGAAAGTGGTGAGCTTTGCATAAGTTGTGATTACGCAAAAGGTCACTTAATTTTATACTTAAAAACAGTGAAAAGGCTGAGCAGGTGTCAACATTTTCCCCAACAAGCCCGACAACCCGAGTTCAATTCCCAGAGCCCACTTAAAGGTGGAAGGAGAAAACCATCTCTACAATATTCTCCTCTAAT
>NW_008365139.1:0-203 GCF_000622305.1 Nannospalax galili
TGTCAAGAATTGTCAGAATCTCTTCCCCGTGAAATAGACTATGGCAAAACCCTATGCAGGTCTTTAACCTTCTTTACTTATGTCCTCTCACCTAGGCCCCTTACTTATCCATTTAAACTTACCTGGTTGGCTACAGCCTCCCCTCTCTTCCTATTCCAGGGCTCTTTGCTTTGCTCCAGGCAGGAGACCAGAACAGGCTTACA
>NW_008365140.1:0-202 GCF_000622305.1 Nannospalax galili
TTAAAGTTAATACTGGCCTTACATGTATTAGTGTAACACCATAGTCTCCCTGGGAGAACTGCATGTGATATCTCAGCTCCCAGGTCCATGCTTTTCTCAACACCAGAGACAAAACCAACACTATGCATTCTGTCTGGATTCTGGTATACTGTTTATGATGTTTGAAAGAGAGATACTTACAAAGGCATACATTCATGGGGGC
>NW_008365141.1:0-203 GCF_000622305.1 Nannospalax galili
GCCTATTAAGCCAGACATGTTAACACACGTCACTAATCCTCACACTCAGGAGGCTGAGGTAGAAGAATCACAAGTTCAAGGCAAGCCTGGAGCTGTATAGCAAGACAAAAAGCAGATTAAAAGTATTGTTCAAGGGGGCTGGAGAAGTGGCTAATGCAATGAATGACTGTCCTCCGAATGTCAGGCAGACACCTTCTTCCCAA
>NW_008365142.1:0-203 GCF_000622305.1 Nannospalax galili
TTAGGAAAGCTATGGTTCCTTCTCCTCTGGCATTGAAGGACACTGTGCAGACTGGATATGGGATCTCTGAAACCCTCTGGAGAAGGAGCTTTTTGGCTACTTTGGGAACATCCCCCACCACAAAGTAGTAAATGGCTTCGATCTGCAAGACAGAGGCACCAATGGTTTATCACTCCATATACCCCAGTCTTACAAGGAACTCA
>NW_008365143.1:0-203 GCF_000622305.1 Nannospalax galili
TATGTAAGTGACTTCATCAACTCCAGACCCAGACCTTTGGACAACATGTGAGTGGGAAATCATAAAAATCATCTGAGTAGCCATGTAGTATGAAGATACCCTAAGTGCTTCAGTGTCTGAGATCAGACAGCAGGCATGTGTAGCCAGAGCCAGAGAATTCTCTACTAACTGCATATTCTGTATTGTTACATAAGAAAGAAAAG
>NW_008365144.1:0-203 GCF_000622305.1 Nannospalax galili
TAGGGCACCTTTGTTCAGAATATTCAGGCATAGATGAACCTTTGCCAAGATAAGAAAAATCATTTAGTTTTTCAATAGAACATAAGAATATGGGGGCTACAGAGAAGGGTAAGCAGTTAAAAGCACAGGCTGCTCTTGCAGAGGACCCCAGAACAATTCCTAGTACCCACATGTCAGCTAACAACCGTTCATAACTCCAGTTC
>NW_008365145.1:0-203 GCF_000622305.1 Nannospalax galili
ACAGTCCCCACCCCAAATGACATTCTTCTTGATTGTCATGAAAGAAACAAAGGATGAAAAGAAAGCAATGAAATGGGGAAAATTAAACACAATAAAAGCAAGGCATAAATTTAAGAAATTAAGATTCTTATTCTTTAAAAAGTATATTTAAGTCGGGCGTGGTGGCACATGCCTTTAATTCCAGCACTCGGGAGGCAGAGGCA
>NW_008365146.1:0-203 GCF_000622305.1 Nannospalax galili
GAAAGAAAGAAAGAAAGAAGAAAGCAAGGATGGAAGGAAGGAAGGAGGGATGGATGGAGGGAGGGAGGGGGCGATAGCTATGTGTTGGGTTTTCAATGTATATTATAGATGGAAAATATGTCTTGTGGCTGAAAAACTGGCTTAAGGGTAAATGCACTTGCTGGCAAATCAAGGTAACCTAAGTTCAAATCCCCAGCATCTTC
>NW_008365147.1:0-203 GCF_000622305.1 Nannospalax galili
CCTGAAAAAAAATAAAAAATGGATCTATCATTGATCAGCAATTCTACTTATCGTTTCAGGCAATCCCCAAAACCCAAAAGCCAAGACTCAGACACCTGCATCACAATGCTCCCAGCTGCATCATTCGCAATAGTGAAAAGGTGAAAACACCGAAAATACTGACAAATTATTATTAAGTTATGTGAGTATACACCCTAATGCAA
>NW_008365148.1:0-203 GCF_000622305.1 Nannospalax galili
ATGTATATGTAAGTGAGAATGAATATGTGCAAGCCTTATGTATATATGAACAACGGTGTCATTAGTGTGTTCACACACTGCCAGAGTCAGCTTCAATTTGGTTTCTGACAGCTGAAAGTCCAAATGCTTGGCCAGCATGAGATGTTTTATTTTTGTCCTGGTTTAACTTCACTTATGTAGAAACACACAAGTCAAACTTCAGG
>NW_008365149.1:0-203 GCF_000622305.1 Nannospalax galili
ACCAGATTCAGAAAGACAAATAGTGCATGTCACCTGGAATATATAATTACACGTTAAATATATACATATGTGTGTGTACATTGTAGTATACATTCTACATGAAACTAGAGAGATAATGTGAGATGAGAGAAAAAGGCTGAGAGGAGGGGACTGGGTGAGGGTGATGGAACATGTATACCGTGAAGGAGAAGGGGAACTGTGTG
>NW_008365150.1:0-203 GCF_000622305.1 Nannospalax galili
CCAGAAGGTCTCAGGAGCTTAGGGGTCAGAAACAGGAACAACAGTTTACTTTGCCTCTGGGCTGATGTCACAGCTGGCTCCAGCCTTCCTACAGGTGGGCGGGCAGAGGAACTTGCACGGGAAGTGGGAGTGGGCCAAGTGGGCAGAAAATGGCAAGGACCAGAGTTTGCCTTGCCGAGACCTGGCCATAGGCTTGGGGTTCT
>NW_008365151.1:0-203 GCF_000622305.1 Nannospalax galili
GTCAAAGGAGAAATTAAGAAAGAAATAAAAGTATTTCTGAAACTAAATGAAAATGACAATACAACACAACAAAACTTCTGGAACACATTGAATCAGTCCTTAGAGGGAAGTTTTCAAATTTAAGTGCCTGCCTACATTAAAAAATCAGAAAAAAAACAAATAAATGACTTAACATTGCAACTCAAAACACTTGAAAAGCAACA
>NW_008365152.1:0-203 GCF_000622305.1 Nannospalax galili
CTGACACTGTCTGCTAAATCCCTACAGCTCTTAGGTGTTGAGAGTGGACTTATTCCTTTGGGTCCACTGGATACTATCCTGGTGGATAGTCTCTGTGGAGGTGCCACCACATGAGAATTGTCTGTGTGAGCCCAGAGCTCTCTGTGGATCCGCTGAGGGACATGGTGGAAAAAGTCACAGAATTCCATGCCTTTTGCACACTG
>NW_008365153.1:0-203 GCF_000622305.1 Nannospalax galili
AGTCAATTCAACATTTTTTACTTTGTAACTCTATCTTACAGATTTATAGAATAACTCAATAGTAAGACCTGAGTTTATGCATATCTCTTGTACATGTTTCTAGAAGTTTTGTGGCATCACACTTCACATTTGAGGTTCTAATTCATTTTGAGTTGTTTTTTGGTAGATCATAAATGCTTTTTTAGTTTAATGGTTTTGTATAG
>NW_008365154.1:0-203 GCF_000622305.1 Nannospalax galili
GTCACCTACCCCCTCTAACGTCCACATGATCGTATCACCTGCCCCCTGTGACGAGCAGATGTTCGTGTCACCTGCCCTCTCTGTCGTAAAGATGGTCTTGTCATCTGCCCTCAATGTCGTGCACATGGTAATGTCACCCGCCCGCTTAGTTGTGAAAATGTTCGTGTCACCTGCACACTTTGATGTGCACAAGGTCGTGTCAC
>NW_008365155.1:0-203 GCF_000622305.1 Nannospalax galili
AAATAACAAAAAACCAAAAATATGAGGGCTGGAAGGTTGGCTCTGTGATTGGGAGCACTGGCTGATCTTGCAGAGAACCCTGGTTTGATTCTCAGCACCCATGTTGCAGCTGGTGGCCATCTGTAGCTCCAGTTCCAGGGGCTCCATCCCCCTCTTCTGACCTCCACAGGACATCGATACACTTGCATACATGTAGGCAATAC
>NW_008365156.1:0-203 GCF_000622305.1 Nannospalax galili
CCCCATGGTGAGATGGAAGGACCCTCTCACAAGTGAATGGAACAGTCCACACCTATTATTAACACAAGGGCGAGGCTGTGCTTGTGTCTTTCCAGATAATCTTCCAGCCCCCATTTTGTATCCCAGCCTGGAACATCAGAATTGCCTGCAACGGAAAACTTCCCTCCACAACCACCGACCCCGGAGATGGCAGCCCTGACCCT
>NW_008365157.1:0-203 GCF_000622305.1 Nannospalax galili
CAATATGGTTCCCAGAGGACTATGCTAAAAAAGTGACATTTGTTAACATGAAATCCTAATACTGTCTGCACGTGAAATGCCCTATAAACACTGTAAAGGATTTTTAAATTGAGGTAGGTGTTACATTTCCTAATGAGAAAAAAAAAAAAAAAAGTAGTGCTTACTGATTATTTATTCACAAATGTTCACATAAAAATACCCTC
>NW_008365158.1:0-203 GCF_000622305.1 Nannospalax galili
TAAGAAGAATGCTCCCAGAGCTTAGGTCACTAGATTATTAGGATACAAGATAATTTACAAAAGAAGGAAATAGAGTCTCACAGGCTCCTGGGACCTTGCTCATATGAACTTTCAGCAATGATGACAGCATGTACAAGGCCCATGCAAACTCGATCAGACAAAAACCAGCCTAGAACTAGAAAAATGGGCAGGAGACCACAAAC
>NW_008365159.1:0-203 GCF_000622305.1 Nannospalax galili
AGCAACTCAAGGAGAAGAGTTTATTTCAGCTCACAATTCAAGGGTTACAATACATCATGAAGGGGAGGAGGGAATCATGGCTTCAGAAGCCTTAAGCAATGGTCACATCATATCCACAATCAGGAAACAGGAAGATGAGTGATTGTGCTCAGCTTTCTCCTTTTTATACAGTGGAGGATTCCAGCCAGGAAACGGTGCTCCCC
>NW_008365160.1:0-203 GCF_000622305.1 Nannospalax galili
TGACTACAATAAGTTGTTTATACAGAAGCATTGTAAGGCTGGGGATGGTAGTGTGCTTGCCTACCATGCACAAGGCTCTGTCTGGGTTTGGTCCCAAGCACCACAAAAAAGGAGGAGGAGGAGGGGAGAGGAGAAAGAAAAGAAATGCAGACTTGAACGGTATGTGGAAGAGACACTTTTTAACTGGTTGTACAGCAGAACCT
>NW_008365161.1:0-203 GCF_000622305.1 Nannospalax galili
GCAGGTGACACCACCATCTGCATGTCAGAGGGTGCAGGTGACACGACCATGGTGCACGTCAGAGGGGGCAGGTGTCACGTCCATGTGCAAGTCGGAGGGGGCAGGTGAAACCACCGTCTGCACGTCAGAGGGGCAAGTGCACGACCAACTACATGTCATAGTGGGCAGGTGACACGACCATATTTATGGCAGAGTAGGGGGGG
>NW_008365162.1:0-203 GCF_000622305.1 Nannospalax galili
GTCCCCCAGGGTCTGATACCTTGCAGTGTACATAGGGCTTTGGTAGTGATGGTGGGGGATGCCTAGCAGGACTCGATATCTAGCAGAGTACATGGAGTGGAGTCCAGGCCAGGGTACCTAGAGGGTCCTGGTAGGTAGTACTTAATGTACGATGGAACAGGGTGTTGAGCTGAACCTGATATACTCCGTTGCACGTACAGCTG
>NW_008365163.1:0-203 GCF_000622305.1 Nannospalax galili
ACAGCAGTAAAAGTTGAAAGGAGAAATTCAATCTGAAAAATCAAACTCGGTATAAAGTCTAAGCAATAGAATGGATCAAATAGAAGTGAAAATATCATGCCGTAAAGATAAGATAGGGAAATTAGATCATTCCATCAAGAAGAATATTAAGCTAAAAACAAGCAAGCCCAGGAACACAATGTGCAGGAACTCTGGGATACAAT
>NW_008365164.1:0-203 GCF_000622305.1 Nannospalax galili
AAAACATCAACATCCTCTTAGTGTGTCTACAAGGTTTGAGAAAAAAAGGAATATCCTATCTCCATGGATCTCAGTCTACCAGTTGAATCATGGGAATGTTAAGTGCTCTGTTGGATGACAATATTGCTGTCACATTGCCCAAACCTCTTTTTTTATTGGTTCTATTTATAGTTCCTAACAAAAAAGAGATAAACAGGGAAGTT
>NW_008365165.1:0-203 GCF_000622305.1 Nannospalax galili
GGGGAATGAAAGGAGACACTGAGCACCGTGTTTTAATATTGAGCATGGTGATGACATAATGGATCATTGTAATGACACATGGCACATTGTGATGGCACAATGTTCCATTGTGATGACATGTTGTAACATCATTATGGTACTTTGGAGATACATAATGGCACATGGGGTCATAGTGTTGCGATGGCATATTGGAGCAATATAGT
>NW_008365166.1:0-203 GCF_000622305.1 Nannospalax galili
GTGACAGAATTGACGATCTTAAATCATACAATGAAAATGAGTTAGCTTTTGAATTACTTAATTACATTCTTCCCAGAAAATTTTCCCATGCCCCTCCGTCCATTGCTTCTCAATTTCTCAACCTCTTCTTTGATTACTATTCTTACATATACCTATATAATGCACTGAATAAGTTAAGTGGTGCTTGTGTGTATCTGTATTTA
>NW_008365167.1:0-203 GCF_000622305.1 Nannospalax galili
CTCACCTGGGGGAGGGGCAAGGCTAAAGCAATTCAAACACATTGAGCTCACGAGAAGGCCACCAGACAGGGCTGGGAGAGTACTACCTTCACCCTTATGAAATGGAGGCTGAGGACTCTGGATTTTCTGTGCTCACTGGAGTGATGCACATAGACAAAGTCCCTATTTGTGTTTATATTATCTGTGTGAGGTATGTTTGATTT
>NW_008365168.1:0-203 GCF_000622305.1 Nannospalax galili
GGGGATATGTGGCTCCATTCTCAGCAGTCTGGGCTCCAGAGGGTTATGAATTTGATGCAGACTTTCAAGTGATGGATGCTCTTCCAGGGTCCAGCTCCTACAATAGCTAATACTTTTTCATTCCCAAATATCCAAAGGCACCCATCATTTTCTTCAACTTGTAACAGTCCTGGCAAGAATGATGATATGGTGGAGTTGGAGAG
>NW_008365169.1:0-203 GCF_000622305.1 Nannospalax galili
ACTAGACACCTAGCTCACACTTGTCAGCACACCTCCATGACTGCCACTGTGTAATTTTATATAATCAGAATACCCCCATCCCAGTGGGATTTGTCCCAAGGTCCGAAGTAGAAGTCCTGTCATTAGGATTTTATTTATTTCTCACCAATGCTCAAATTCTTTTTTTGCAAGCCTGATGAATTTCTAAACAGTATTCTAGGAAA
>NW_008365170.1:0-203 GCF_000622305.1 Nannospalax galili
TGTGTGTGATCGAGTGTATGAGTGCCACCTCGAGCATGTGGAGGCCAGAGGACAGCCCTTGGGAGTCTTCTCTTCCTACTCTGTGGGTTCCAGGAATCCAGCTCAGGTCATCAAGTCTGCCTGGCAAGCACTTTAACCATTGAGCAATCTTACTGGCCCCTAAATGGTATAACTGAATAATGGCAAACTTCTGACAAGAACAA
>NW_008365171.1:0-203 GCF_000622305.1 Nannospalax galili
GAAAAGGAAACTGGGTGTCCTTCTCTATCAACCTCCACCTATTCCTTTGAGTCAGAGTCTCTCCCCGAACCTGTGATTCATAGTTTTCTGGCTTGGCTTGAAACCAGGAAGTCCTAACAATCTGTGGAGAGCCATAGGCCCCCACCCCAGAAAACAGCAAGACCTGATTCCTGGCAAAGCTGTTTTCCAGACATCAAGTCTGA
>NW_008365172.1:0-203 GCF_000622305.1 Nannospalax galili
AAACATTGGCTTGACACTAGAACCTTAAAAGGGAATAAGCATTGCTTAGCTCCCCAGGAAAAGAAGTTTCACAACAGATGGAAAATTTGTTTGTTAATGCTATTATGTCTCACAATTATTTTTAAAAGAAGAGAATATGAGAATATAAAAGGTGTTAAAAGGATATGGGAATGGAGATATTTTCCAAAATAGACAAAAAAAAT
>NW_008365173.1:0-203 GCF_000622305.1 Nannospalax galili
ACATTTCTTTATCCATTGATCCATTGATTGGTAGGCAGGCTGATGAAATTGGATAACATAGTAAATAAGGGGTGTAAGTTCCTCTTCAGGATGGTTACTTTATTTCCAGATGTGGGATATCGGGATCATATACCAAATCTAGTTTTAGTTGCTTCTAAATTTTTTAATTATTTATTTTCATTTTATGTGTAAAAGTGTTATCC
>NW_008365174.1:0-203 GCF_000622305.1 Nannospalax galili
AAATCATATTGTCACATTGTGATCACACATGGCAGGAATATAATGGCACATTGGAAGATAGTGTTGGCACATTGGAGAATTGTGATGTCACATTGAAACATAGTGAAATCAAATTGGAACAATGTGAACTCATATTGTAACATTGTGATGGTACATTGGAGCACTGTGATTTCGCATTTGAGCACTGTGATTTCACATTGGAT
>NW_008365175.1:0-203 GCF_000622305.1 Nannospalax galili
GTGTTGAGAAAAGCCGCTGCGGTGGTACAGTTTTGTAATCTCAGTGCTTAGAAGTCAAAGAAAGGTGGACACCTAGGGTCCGTTGGTGAGCCAGTCCGGCCTCTTAGGTGAGCTCCAGGCCAATGACAGAACTTGTCTCCAAAACAAAGCAGACAGCTACTGACAAATGACTCCAGGGCTGATCTCTCGTGCACGCGCGCACA
>NW_008365176.1:0-203 GCF_000622305.1 Nannospalax galili
TAATTTTGTTCTTAGTGTCTGATAACAGTTAACACAAGGGACATTTTAGTATTTTGAATGCCTTTAATATGAATTTTAATAATAGTAGTATATCTTCTAGACAAAGCATATGATAAATTCATTGTGTAATAAAAGTTGTGCATTTTTCCTACATATTGAATTTATTTTTGTACTTTCAAGTTAATAAAAGATAAATAATTATA
>NW_008365177.1:0-203 GCF_000622305.1 Nannospalax galili
TTCTAACACTCCATCAAACTTTCTAGTCAAAGTCACAGAGGCTCCAACCAATAGCCATAGTTCTCTCTTCTTATGAGGTCCCACAGCCTTGGTGTGTCGACTACTCATTCTTCAGACTCCCTCTTCCCTCTGCTTCTAGGGCACCACACTGCCCAGGATGCCTCCTGTTTCCTTGCTGGCTCTTCTTGGTCACCTTCATTTGA
>NW_008365178.1:0-203 GCF_000622305.1 Nannospalax galili
GGAGAAAGAAGTCCCAAACGTGTGCTGTCAACCTATTTTTCTAAACCACATGTTTACACTTCTCTGCAAGTAGCACTTACATCAAACATCTGGGAGACAAAAGAATGTCAACAAAGTGCTTCTCTTTGCTGTTAGTTATAACAGATAAAGAAGAAGTAACTGCTGTGCTTTTATTAACAAAAACAGCAGAGTGGAAGAGCGAA
>NW_008365179.1:0-203 GCF_000622305.1 Nannospalax galili
TAAATAAAATGAGAATAAGAAAACACTTTAAGGGAATGTTTATTGAGACACCTTTTACACTAAAAATCACAAAATATTGCTGAGAGATGTTAGACTGACTTAAATTATTGGAGATACTACCTTGTTAATAATTCAGTCTCCCTCAAACTAACCATTTAGTGCTTTCCCAATTTGAATCTCAGTAGACTTTCTTCTTTTGGAGG
>NW_008365180.1:0-203 GCF_000622305.1 Nannospalax galili
ACACGATCATCTGCACGTCAGAGGTGGCAGGTGACACGATCATCTTTATGACTGATAGGGCAGATGACACAACCATCTGCACGTCAGAGTGGGCAGGTGACAAGACCTTCTGCACGTCAGAGTTGGCAGGTGCCAAGACCATCTTTACTGCAGAGGGGGCAGTTGACACGACCATCTGCACTTCATAAGGAATGTGACACCAC
>NW_008365181.1:0-203 GCF_000622305.1 Nannospalax galili
GGGGGAAGGGGGAGGGGGGAGGGGGAAGGGAAGCGAAGGAAAGCGAAGGGAAGGGAAGGGAAGGGAAGAAGGGAAGGAAGGGAAGGATGTCACGGAAGGATGTCCAGGAAAGATGTCCGCTCACAGGTTGTGAGCTGGGACTTTACATACTTGGGCTTTAGGGTGTGGAATCAGGAAGGGGGAAACAGGATGTGCGTCAGCAG
>NW_008365182.1:0-203 GCF_000622305.1 Nannospalax galili
GGGAGAGGCAAGGTAAGCCTCGAAGCCCCAGAAAGAGGCTGTCAGCCCCAGCAAGAGGCTGGTGGGTTTTGCAGGACCAGGGAAGCAGAGAGAGGTGAGGGTAGGGCCGGGTCCAGAGGAAGTACTCCTGGGGCCCAAGGAAGGCACCAAGACGGTCCAGGTGAAAAGGGTCAGGAAGCAGCACTGGCTCCCCAGGTGTCTGG
>NW_008365183.1:0-203 GCF_000622305.1 Nannospalax galili
GGGCATTGCACGACATGGGTGTACCTACCTACATGCAGGCAATACACTCTTACACATCAAATAAAAATAATAAAATATTTTAAAAAACAGCTCACAGCGTCATCAAGCGAAGCCATGGCAGGAACCTGGAGGCAGGAACTGACTCCCACACAAGGAAGGAACTTTGTGTAGTGGCTGGCTCCCCTAGCCTGTGCTCAGTCTGC
>NW_008365184.1:0-203 GCF_000622305.1 Nannospalax galili
TAACTCATTTCTCTAAAGTAGTATTGTTCTTAAATAATCTGAACACTGAACAAAACTCAAGCCAAATTTACAAGCAATGTAAACTGAGATAAAAGCCAATAAAAAGTTATTTAGATCATGGATACAACATATTTCTGAAACCAACTTCTTTATATTTTTATTTATCTTTTGAAACCAAAAATTTGAAATGGATACTTACTGAT
>NW_008365185.1:0-203 GCF_000622305.1 Nannospalax galili
CCATGTCTCCACAATCTATAACTTCTAGGTGTCTGGTCTCTGAACACCTCCTCTGGATCACTGACCCTCATACAGAGCTTCACATCAGAACTTGCTAGATATAATATTGCACTGCCCCCAAACCTCCACATATACTTCTAGGTACCAGGCCTTGGTGGACTTGCATTCCCCAATGTTTAAAGTCCCGCAAACTACTAAGTATC
>NW_008365186.1:0-203 GCF_000622305.1 Nannospalax galili
TTCAGGCATGGGGGCTCTGCCACATCCAGGGTTCACCCCAACCACTGTCCTGAAGAGAGACAGTGACTTGGATTCCCAGTAGCTCCTCACCAGAGGGTAACACTTGAATGCCTCACTTCCCCGGAGTGACTTCTGAGTCTCCATCTGCAGATCTCATGGAGCCCCCTGTGACTGGGTGCAGATGGTCTTGCAGAGCCGATCCC
>NW_008365187.1:0-203 GCF_000622305.1 Nannospalax galili
ATTTTATCATTACTAGTTTCTTATTTGTGAGATAATGATTGTATTACCTGCTTTCCTAATCTGTAATGACAAAAATGGAGGTGTAAACAACTTAAAAACCTGGGACCTATATAAGCCTTCTGGTATTTGTTTAAGGAGATTCTGCTGTTTACTTTAATGTAACACAGAAATGGGAATAAAAGACAAGTAAATATTTGACAGAG
>NW_008365188.1:0-203 GCF_000622305.1 Nannospalax galili
GGGGTTTCTTAATCCAATTAAGTAAAAAATCAAAATTAACCATCACATAGAGTGGAGAGATGGCTCAGTGGTTGAGGCCACTGGCTGTTCTAATAGAAGATCCAATACCAACATGGTGGCTAACAACTATCCATAATTGCAGTTACAAGGGGATCCTAAACCCTCTTCTGACCTCCGTGGGCATTGCACAGCATGGGTGAACT
>NW_008365189.1:0-203 GCF_000622305.1 Nannospalax galili
ATATTTAGCCAAATACATTCATCTGTTTTGGTGAATCTTAACTTTTTTGTACCAAACTGTCAATGTTTATATAAGAGAGTATATTAGCACTGAATGGTAGATGCTCTTATTCAATGAATTTAAATGTTCAGTGAAAGAAAAATGTATTATTGCATTGAACTCTTAACTCCACATTAGTGTAAATCTCTTGAGCTAATTGCAGG
>NW_008365190.1:0-203 GCF_000622305.1 Nannospalax galili
TGAGGTCTTTGATCCATTTGTAGCTGACTTTTGTGCAGGGTGATAGATAAGTGTCTAGTTGCCTTCTACTTAAGAGTGGTGAATAGTAGGAGATAGGTATCATCAAGGGGGAAATGGGGGAAATGTGGATACTTTAACTGGAGAGGGAGGAGGTATGATTATAAGGGCAAGAGACAGGTGAGATAAATAATGCTTAGGTGGTG
>NW_008365191.1:0-203 GCF_000622305.1 Nannospalax galili
ATTGGAACATTGTGAAGTCATATTGGAACATTGTGATGGCACATTGGAGCAGTGCGATGTCACACAGGATCACTGTGATATTATAATGGAACACTGTGAATTCATATTGTAAAATAGTGATGGCATTGTAGAGCATTGTGATGGCACATGAAACAACAGTGTTGGAACACTGAAGCATTGTGATGTCACATTGGAGGATTGTG
>NW_008365192.1:0-203 GCF_000622305.1 Nannospalax galili
TGTACCAATGTGCAATTACAATGCTCCAATGTGACATCACAATGCTTTACTCTGTCAACAACATAAGTCCATATGCTGGTTTATTGCTCCAATATGCCAACAATGTTACAGTATGATTTATGAATAGTCCCTCGTGACATCAAAATTCTCAAATGTGACATCACAATGCTCTATGGTGCCATCACAATGTTAAAATATGACTT
>NW_008365193.1:0-203 GCF_000622305.1 Nannospalax galili
AGGGAGGGTATAGTGATGGGAGGGCAGGGGGAGGACTTGGCTGTGCCTCAGGCTTGGGAGCAAGGGGGTTTGGGGCTGGGTTCTAATAGGGGGCAGGTTATCAGCTTTGGAAGGATCAAAAGCACAGTCATAGGGATAGGGAGGAGGGAGATGGGCAGAGGCCCCTGGAGGATCAGGATCTGGTGAGACTGTCTTAGCCAGGA
>NW_008365194.1:0-203 GCF_000622305.1 Nannospalax galili
CTTTTTGAGCAGAAGCAGCAGTTGGAAGTGATTGTGACTCCCATCCTCACAAAAATGTCTATGCCACGTAAGTTTTGGATAGAAAAGGTGCTTTGAATGTCAGAAAATGTAATAATTCAGTTCAGTGTTATTTCTCATATACTATGATTTTGACAAGCTTCAGTAAGCAGTCCTTAACTTTGTTACAAATACAAAATCTGGGG
>NW_008365195.1:0-203 GCF_000622305.1 Nannospalax galili
TTCAAGCCTTTAGTAATTACTAGTTTACATTTTTATACTTTTGAGATGATCACTATTCTATCGTTCATGTATCAAAGACAACAAAGTTTTGTCTTCTCTATCTGCTTTATTTTGCTTCCCTAGGCAAAATAAGCCCCTCTCAATACATCTCTTTTGCCTCAATAACCGGATATCAATATTTTATAGATAAATATATTTTATTT
>NW_008365196.1:0-203 GCF_000622305.1 Nannospalax galili
GACATGAGCATATGCACTTCAGAGGGGGCAGGAAACACGACCATCTGCACCGCAGAGAGTGCAGGTGACATGACCAATTGCAAGTCAGAGGGGGCAGTTGACATGACCATCTCCACGTCAGGGCATCAGGTGACACGACCATCTGCCCATCAAGGGGGCAGGGGACAGGACCATTTTTATGGCAGAGAGGGCAGGTGACACAA
>NW_008365197.1:0-203 GCF_000622305.1 Nannospalax galili
TAAATTATGCAACACATCCATGTATGTGTCTACTTGACTTTCAGATAGTGTCGAACATCATTATCATCAAACATTTGCTGAGTATAACTTGTATATTTGAAGTTGTACTTGATGTTATCACTTTTTTCTGGGTTGCTACATATTTTATGATCACTGATAAGCCACTGCATCTCTCACCCACCTCTGTGTGTGTGTGTGTGTGT
>NW_008365198.1:0-201 GCF_000622305.1 Nannospalax galili
GAGAGAGAGAGAGAGAGAGAGAGAGAGAGAGAGAGAGAGAAATTGATTTTAAAAGGAAGAAATTCATTCTGAGACCATTATTCGTGATGGTGGGGAAGGCCTAAGATTTGATTGACTAACTTTTTGTTGTGTTTTTGAGACAGGGGCTCACCTGTAGCCCCAGCTTACCTGGAACTCACTATGTAGACCAGGCTGGCCTCA
>NW_008365199.1:0-203 GCF_000622305.1 Nannospalax galili
CTGATGATCTGTCTCACCAAACATAATCTCTTCTCCATCCTTCAGCTTTATTTGGGATGCTCCTCTCTCCCATATCTCTCAATACAACTTGCCAAAGGAATCAAGTGTAAATACTTTTAATGCATATAGTAATCTGGCTCTGTGTTACCTCATAGTCCACAGAGAAAGAGAAGTGAGATGCCTCCTTTCTCAGTCCAGCCTCT
>NW_008365200.1:0-203 GCF_000622305.1 Nannospalax galili
GAAGTCAACACTGTTATGTATTGGACCCTGCCTGGCCTTTTATGTCTATTATCGTTTGTTTCATGAAATTGGGTGCCCCAACATTCAGTGCATGTGCATTTGCAATCACTGTACTTCTTGATGTGTTCTTTCCCTTGTCTGTATGTAGTGAACTTCTTCATGTTTTCTGGCTAATTTTGGCTTGAAGTCTGATTTGTCGGATG
>NW_008365201.1:0-203 GCF_000622305.1 Nannospalax galili
GATTATACCTAGAGACAAATAATAAGATCAAATGTGCAAATGCCCAGCATTTTTAGTTTGCTGTGTTGTTCTGCCATGAAGGTGGCATAACGTCTTCTGTTCATAATGCATCCAGTCCTTGCAATCCGAAATTAAAATTTTTTTGAAACACATGGTTGACACTCAGGATGTTGAAAGACCTCATATCTTTGCTGTTACTTCTC
>NW_008365202.1:0-203 GCF_000622305.1 Nannospalax galili
GCAGAATTTGAAACTGCACTGTCAGGCACAGTTGGTGGGCTGCTTCTAAGGGGTAGGAGTTGAGAAAGGGGAAGTGGGTAGGACCAGTGCCAAGTTGACTCGGTGTGGAGGTTTTGAGGCAATGGGGACTGTTATCCATTTTCCCAGATAACACAGTCTCCAGGTTAGAGGTTTTACACAGTTCCTAGGTTGGAAATTAGCTC
>NW_008365203.1:0-203 GCF_000622305.1 Nannospalax galili
GACAAACATACCATCGTCTCCTTTGGTGTTCATTTCCTGCAGCTGGTCAGTTGCATCCATAGGGGGAGCTACCAGGGCGGTATATCTCAGGTTCAAGCCAATTGGGGGAACGCAGCCCCCCAGGATCCATCTAGGAGATCAAAGAGCTCAAATGTTAAGTCAGGGTACCAGATACTGGGGGGGCCAGTTGAGAGGTGATCTTC
>NW_008365204.1:0-203 GCF_000622305.1 Nannospalax galili
TTGAGGACTTTCTTGTGCTTCTGTCTCCTTTTAGTCAAGTGAGAGGTAGAACCAGCGTGTGTGTTAGCATTCCTTTCATCTCTAAAGAGCAGCACGTCCACCCTTTGGCCGTGGGTGCAGTCCCATGGGTGGTCTCTGGCCTTTCCTCCAGCGGGCACTGCAGCCTGCAGTGACCCTGCACCCTAACCGAGCTGTGGAAGCTT
>NW_008365205.1:0-203 GCF_000622305.1 Nannospalax galili
CAGGTCTTTTTCTCACATATGAAACCTTCTTGGACATGGGAGTGTCATGATCATTCTGTATCTTCATGAGTTCCTCTAACTGCCAAATGATTTCTGTTTCAGGAAAGAGTCATGCTGATATAGCTCATTGAGTATATTTTTGGACCATAAAGCTTTTCCATATTACCTAGAACAGCTGAGTTTAATGACAGAGAGTTAAGGCC
>NW_008365206.1:0-203 GCF_000622305.1 Nannospalax galili
CACACAGAAGGGTATGGGGGTGTTCTGCTCTTACAAGTAGCCTCTTTTTTTTAGGAAACATATCTAAGCCATATTTCTACATGGATCACTGGATTTTCTGATCCACAGCCTAAAGTTTTATGGCTGCCTCATTATGTGATCTTTTCATCTAACAAATTGCTTCAGTCAATATTGGGTGAACCTTAATAAAGGTTCTTATTTGT
>NW_008365207.1:0-203 GCF_000622305.1 Nannospalax galili
AGGTTCCTGCCCTGAGTTCCTACCTTGGGCTCCCTGATAAACTGTGACATGAGAGATATAAGCCAAATAAATCCTTTCCTCCCTAGGTTGGTATTGGTCAGAGTGTTCTGTCACAGCAATGGAGAACAAACTAGAAAAAATGCAATTTCTTTTAAAGGCAGATAGATGGCTCAGCAAGATTTTGAAAAAATAGAAAAAAAAAA
>NW_008365208.1:0-203 GCF_000622305.1 Nannospalax galili
AAATCAAATGTAACATTGTGATGGCACAATGGAGCATTGTGTTGTCAAAATGCAATGTTGTGAAGTTATACTGCAACATTGTGATGCCAAATTTGGGCAGCATAATGGCATGTGGGGCCATAGTGTTGGCATATTTGAGACTGTGATGTCAAATTCGAGCATTGTGATGTCACAAGGGAACATTCAGAAGTCATATTGTAACA
>NW_008365209.1:0-203 GCF_000622305.1 Nannospalax galili
ACAGTATGACTTCACAATGTTCCTTTGTGCCATCACAATGCTCATTTTTCCCTGACTATGTGCAATTGTGTCATTACCATGAACCGTTGTGTAGTCACCATGCTCAATATGCATACATCATGCTAAATCTCCCCTCACAATCCCCAAGTATGACATCACAATGCTCCATGGTGCCACGACAATGTTACAATATGACTTCACAA
>NW_008365210.1:0-203 GCF_000622305.1 Nannospalax galili
AAGTGCCTGGCATCCTGTGCCCTGTGATCACAGAAAGAGAAAAACCAGACCGTGCTCTTCTCAGACCCACAGTGGGACACAGTCAGGCATAACTTTAGAATCTGCTCTGTGCTGGTTCCTGGCTTTTGAACTCAAACTTTTCTGCATTAACATGTCTTTATTTGCAGCAAATTGGTCTCACTATTTTTCTTTGTTGATACACT
>NW_008365211.1:0-203 GCF_000622305.1 Nannospalax galili
GGGTAATTACTCTCAAAGATGGCCGAATATCTCAGTACTGCAGTCAGGACGCCTACTAAATTTCTGTGGATTTGGGCCAGAGAGATGGCTCGGAGGATAAAAACAGTTTACCACCAAACCTGACCACCTGAGTTCAATCCTTGGAACCCACATGATGGCAGGAGAGAACGCGTTCCCCAGAGTTATCCTCTCACCTCCATACT
>NW_008365212.1:0-203 GCF_000622305.1 Nannospalax galili
TGCCTTGGAAGTCACCATGCCCCCAGCGCCTCCAGGCACTTGACCGGAGCTGCACCGGGGCTGACAAATCTGTCCTCGAGACAGCCGAGATCAACCACGAGGGCGGGGCAGTGAGCGGAGCTCCCGGGTGTGCGTGGCGTGACAGCTCCGACCAGGCCCCGCCCCGCCCCGCCCCGCCCGTGTGCACGTCCCGTCCTCCCTCC
>NW_008365213.1:0-203 GCF_000622305.1 Nannospalax galili
GGGGACCATGAGAAGGAACTGGGTTGGTCTGGATCAAAGGATCAGGAAGCAATGTTGGTTCCCCTGGTGTCTGGGTTTTCAAGATAAGGAATGGGACAGCACACAGGCTAGGAGGAGAGACCGGAAGGGGAGATAGCAGCGTGAATGAGGCTGGGGGAGTCAAGGCACGGAGGGCGCCATCGACTTACCTAGAGAGAGGCCAA
>NW_008365214.1:0-203 GCF_000622305.1 Nannospalax galili
GGGATCTCAGCGTTTTCCCCTGCTCTAGAACTTTTGTTTGAATATTAAGGATGTTATTAATGAACAGCCATCAGTCATTTTGGGGAAGTAAGTTTTATTCACAACTAAAACAATGCCTCTTATTCTTACAATCTATGGGGAAAACACTGACGTTAGAGATTTTGAAACTGGTGTCAGTAAAACTTCATGTGAGGTCATAACTA
>NW_008365215.1:0-203 GCF_000622305.1 Nannospalax galili
GCAAACTGGATGGAAGCCTCCTATCTTCCAGTCAGCTTTCATAGTGCCTAACAGTTCTATGCAGGCTGGTGAGGAAGAGTTGTCATCAGACGTCTTACTCAACTATGGACCTTGTTACTATAACACTGACCTGCTACACAAGAAGTGCCCAGTGGTACAAGTGGCAAATCAGTAATGGTGGACTCTGCCATCTTAGAGGCCTG
>NW_008365216.1:0-203 GCF_000622305.1 Nannospalax galili
TTAACTGGGTGTTTTCTGATTATAATATATGATTTTGCTCTTGATAATTTCATGCATCTTATCCTGCAGATTTAGTATTTTGCTAAGAACACATTAAAGAACATGCTTGTAATTTAGTTTATGGGTTGATTTTTCTAAAATGATTATGAGCATTTAAAAACACTTTGACCTTATCTCTATGTACCTACATATTAGTATATGAA
>NW_008365217.1:0-203 GCF_000622305.1 Nannospalax galili
TTTCCTGCCTCCATACACCTCTGCTGGTGTTATATATGTATATGGCCATGCCTGGCATTTGAAGATTTTGGGGATTTGAGCTTAGGTTACCTTGCTTTTGCAGCAAGTGCACTTACCCTTAAGCCAATGTTTCAGCCTCATGACATGCTTTCCATCTATAATATACATTGAAAACACAACACATAGCTTTAGCTTCCTCCTTC
>NW_008365218.1:0-203 GCF_000622305.1 Nannospalax galili
ATAATCTAATTGGTCAGCAATATGGAATAATTAAGAAATTGTTGGTTTCAGTGGCCATGAATATAGTCTGCAAATTTTAGGTGTGATTTAGTAATATTTTGAACTCTGTAAGGGGTGAAACAAAGTGACCCAAAGTAAGGGCCACAAGATAGCAGAGCCATGTCTTTGGTAATTGCAAGCTCTTCACTTAAGAGAAGGGCAAG
>NW_008365219.1:0-203 GCF_000622305.1 Nannospalax galili
TGATGTACAGATGGTCGTGTCACCTCCCCAATCTGCCGTAAAGATGGTCTTATCAACTGCCACATCTGATGTGCAGATGGTTGTGTCACCTGCCCCCTGTGATGTGCAGATGTTGTCGTTTCACCTGCCACCTCTGACCTGCAGGTGGTCGAGTCACCTGCCCCCTATAACGTGCAGATGGTCGTGTCACCTGCTCCCTCTTA
>NW_008365220.1:0-203 GCF_000622305.1 Nannospalax galili
TCTTTTCAAATTCTACTTTCTAAACAATGTATTAACTTTGTGTCCAACTCATACACACATCAGAGATCCCAACTGTCCACTGTGTTTGTTAATGGTCCTGTCTCTCCTTTCTTCTTAAAAAAAAAATCTCTTTTCATAATTTTTCTTGAATTTTTGCAATTTATGTTTAATATACTGTGATGGTATTTAGAGTCTCTCCCTAT
>NW_008365221.1:0-203 GCF_000622305.1 Nannospalax galili
TGTTTAGAAGTCTCACAGCATCTCTTTACATTCTCGCTGACTGTCTCATTCACCTGCTATGTTCATGTGATGTGATGGAATTTTCTTGTACTAGCTCTGGAGAGTAAATGCTATTTTGCCAGTGATATCTCAATGTGGAAATCCTGCACTGTGAAAATTGGAGTATAGCAGATATTGAGGTTTTATTCCCTTTTCTTTTTTTA
>NW_008365222.1:0-203 GCF_000622305.1 Nannospalax galili
ACAGACCCTGTGTGCCTTAGAGGACTGAGTGTCACTGTAGAGCCCATACCATCAAAGTGAGACGGAGAGAGCAATTCCTATCCAAATAACAATATTCTCAGAAAATGTTTTTTTAGAAAATTCCTTCAGTCAGACACAGCCTGACTAGATAGAGAACAAGAAATTATTTTGGACTCTTTAGGTGACAGGAGCAATAAACCACC
>NW_008365223.1:0-203 GCF_000622305.1 Nannospalax galili
CTGATACACATCTCTCAAAGTGTTTCTCCAACTTCCAGCTAAGCAACACTGGACACTAAGATTTTGAGTCATGCATTTGGCACCAGTGAAGATCCACACTGGTGCAGTCCTGTTTGTTGGAGAGGTCGGTCCCACTTCAGGAAAGTTCCTGCATCACACATGGGTCTGGACATCCTGCTCTGTGATCAAGGGACATCTCTGCT
>NW_008365224.1:0-203 GCF_000622305.1 Nannospalax galili
TAGTGAGGGAAAGTACCCCTTCAAGGAACCCCAATTATATCCCATCAATGTTAACGGGGTCGGGTGGGCACCGCCCAGCGATCTGGTATCCCTGGGAGGCCTCACACCTTAAGGAATTAAAGAAAGCTGTCGCGGAAGATGACCCCGGGTCTCCTTGGGTAGAGACTTTGTTGCAAGGCTTGGTTTACCAGCCATGCACTGCC
>NW_008365225.1:0-203 GCF_000622305.1 Nannospalax galili
TCTGTAGAAAGAACAGTAGATCTAACAATGTGTTTTTAGTAGTGAAAATGAATAAACAGAAGCATTTTGTGTTAAAACCCGTTTCCTGCGAACTGTATGAAAAAGAGTATTTCCGTTAGTGTCATTCTCTTTGCTTCAGAAATATATAGCTCGGTTTTGCATCTAAGAGCATGCTTTCTGTAGAAAGAACAGTAGTTCTAAGA
>NW_008365226.1:0-203 GCF_000622305.1 Nannospalax galili
AGATCCTGGCTGCATGTCTATAGCTAAGGCTGCCCAGCCGACCAACCTGCCATCCTGTGTCGTGTCGTCCGTGTCCATGTCCCCCAGCTCCCCCGTAAGCTGTGTGTGGTGGCACACGCCTTCAGGAGGCAGAGACAGGCGGATCTCTGTGAGTTCGAGGACAGCCTGGTTTACATAGCAAGTTCGAGGCCAGCTGGGGCCAC
>NW_008365227.1:0-203 GCF_000622305.1 Nannospalax galili
GCTGCATTAGCATAGACATGTTGAAAAGAATTCCAAAATTACAGACCAAAAGTCCAACGCTCAAATATGAAACTTAACAATGAAACATAGTCCTTAAAGAAGAAATGCAAATGGCCAGTAAATGTATATATAAAAGTGTTAAACATTTAACAATGACAGAAATGTATTTAAAACCGAGTGGGTTTCCCTCTCCCTTCAGTCAG
>NW_008365228.1:0-203 GCF_000622305.1 Nannospalax galili
TACATAAGCACCCTGCTTTCTTGAGAAGGTGCACCTCAGCCTTTTTTAATTTTATTTGATCAGCTGTAGATTTTTAAGGTTTGCAGAATATCAAAATGGTTTGTTTTCTAGGAGAATTCTGAGTCTTGTGCGGGAGGTGGTTAGGACAAGTTAAGGGCATGCTAGGAAGAACCCTTGCTTCTTGCTTCCTTCAGTTTGAGTGA
>NW_008365229.1:0-203 GCF_000622305.1 Nannospalax galili
ATTATAGATATGATAGAATATATTAAATTGGGCAGGAGCAATAAGGGAAGTGCAGATAGGGAAAGGTATCTAAATACTATTTTTGTATGAAAAAAATCACAAAAATTCAATTAAACTTTGTTTTTAATCTTTGTTCTTTTGATCCTAATTATTAATGATATTGATGTTCCTGCTGGTGCAATAGTGGAGCATCTAGTGTATAT
>NW_008365230.1:0-203 GCF_000622305.1 Nannospalax galili
AATGTTCCCTTGTCTCATCACAATCCTCAAATGTGACATCACAATGCTCAACGGGGCCATCACAATGTTATAATATGACTTTACAATATTCCATTGTGACTTAACAATGCTCCAAAATGACATCAAAATGCTTCCATGTGCCAACACTATTGCTCCATGTGAAATCAAAATGCTCTACGGTGCCATCACAATGTTACAATATG
>NW_008365231.1:0-203 GCF_000622305.1 Nannospalax galili
ATTAACATATTCCCCATGACTCAAAGGACAGACTTACATGAATTCACTTCTTTTCATCTTTCTAGGACTGCACAATTGGATGAAATGCCACAGTGGTAAATGTCTGTTATCTACTGAAAATCACCTCAATGATCACACACAGTGGGACTCTAACCCAAGACGTTCTCCTGCTGGGTCTTCTTTGCACTCAGCCTCTTCAGCTT
>NW_008365232.1:0-203 GCF_000622305.1 Nannospalax galili
ATCACAATGTTCCAATGTGACATCACAATACTCCAATTTGCCATTCAGAGTATTACAATATGACTTCACAATGTTCAATTTTAACTTCACAGTGGTTTAACATGATATCACAATGCTCCAATGTGCCAACACTATCACCCAAAGCCATTATATTGCTCCAATGTGCAATCACTGTTCCATTCTGACATCACAATTTTCCAGTG
>NW_008365233.1:0-203 GCF_000622305.1 Nannospalax galili
AGTATATTTATTATAGTAATAGGTTGCACATTTCAGGGTGTGATTTAGGGGGGCTCAATATGAGATTTTTAGATTTTAAAATAGGGGATAGAATCAGGAAAAAAGTAAAAATGGCATTTCAGACAGGAGAAGCAGTTTCACTTGACTTCTGGGCTTCTTGGACATTTGTTAGAGCATGTGCTAAATGCTGTCCAAGGAAATTG
>NW_008365234.1:0-203 GCF_000622305.1 Nannospalax galili
AGGGGGAGCAGTTGGATTAATCAAGGGAAGGAAGGACTTGACCCAGGTGGGTGCACCATCAGGTCGTTTGATGAGGCCTCACCAGGTCATGATGTATGGGATCTGGCCCTGGTAGCCCGTCTGTGGGCAGAAGATGTGGTCCTCTACCCTTTAAATCAAACTCAGGTTAAAAGTCCCTTCAGGGGGCCATCCAACATTGAAGG
>NW_008365235.1:0-203 GCF_000622305.1 Nannospalax galili
CCCCTAGGGTGGTCCAAAGAGACAGATCAGAAGTAGATGCAGTTCACGAGATAGAACTTAAAATTCTTATCGAACATTGATGATTTTTTTCAGTCAGCATCACATTTAGAAGAATACAATGAAATGCTGGCTTCCATTTTGAAGTGGATTGAGAAAGCTAAAGTCCTGGTACATGGGAATATTGTGTGGAATTCTGCAAACCA
>NW_008365236.1:0-203 GCF_000622305.1 Nannospalax galili
TTATATAGCCTTGCAGCAGGCGCCCCGCGCCAGCGATTGGACCGCAGGGCCGCAGCCCGCCCCCCACTACCCGCGTGGGGGCTTCCCATTGGTCCCAAATCCCGCCTTCACACTCTCCGTCCCTCCCCTCCTCCACTCCCTCTTTCGCCGGCCCCTCCCGCTCTCCCCCTGTCCAGGGGAGTTCTGAGGCCCTGGGCCAAGGA
>NW_008365237.1:0-203 GCF_000622305.1 Nannospalax galili
ATAAGCTAGTAAGTTGCTAAGAACATGGAGCTCTTTGTTGTGGAGCTAGCAGTTCTGGGTTCAGAACATTTGCCTTTATACCCTACTAATCAAGTTAGTGTTCCTGTATTTCCACTACTCAGGACCACTCATCTTATTTGCTTCTCCTTTATTGAAAGCTGAGTAAAAACTTGTAGAGCCAACAATTTTAAAGCATATGGGGA
>NW_008365238.1:0-203 GCF_000622305.1 Nannospalax galili
TCTGTTTAGCTATTTAGGTTTTCCACTTTCGGTGTCAAATAAAACCTGGGCGACTGGACCCCATCTGTAATACACCTCAGAACTGATAGAACTATATTTTTACCTCAGTTATTTACGGTATGGAAGCCATGTTTGTTAAATCAGGCCACCCTGCCTTGGGACGATTCTAAATTTGGTGATCCATTTCCTAATAGTTTATTTCT
>NW_008365239.1:0-203 GCF_000622305.1 Nannospalax galili
GTCAGGGCTGGGCATCCATGTAGATGTACCATCACATGTGTAATTGCTATGTTGTACTGTGCTGTACTGTACTGTACTGGCTTGGGACTGCAGTGTGCACAGAAGACTTCCTAGTGTTATACTCCATAGAGAATAGACTTCATGCCCAAAGTGTGCAATTTAAAATGAATAAGCAATGAGGTTTATTATCCTAATATTCAAAA
>NW_008365240.1:0-203 GCF_000622305.1 Nannospalax galili
ATCATTCTCGGCTAGGACCAGTGGCACAACTGTCAGCGGCAGCTCAGCACGCTGTTCCATGGCGACGGTGCTGGGGGTTAAGGGAAGTCAGCACTGAGGCTTGCATTTTCCTGAGACTGCAGGTGACATATAAGCTGACCGGGTGGTGCTTCAAAGTGTGTAGCTGGAGTAGGATCATCAAGATTCCTCAAGTCTTCAACCCT
>NW_008365241.1:0-203 GCF_000622305.1 Nannospalax galili
TTTCTGATGATGCTGATGCTAAAGGCAGCGAACATCTTAGCCTGAGTGTGAAGAAGTCAGTATGAGGCCTCACTGACACGCAACAAAAGGAACAAAAGGGGGCATTAATATTCCTGACGCTGCAGCTCAGCCCCTGTCTGAAGCACTTGTTTCTGTGATAAAACACCCTGACAAAAGCAACTTAGGGGAGAAAGGGTTTGTTT
>NW_008365242.1:0-203 GCF_000622305.1 Nannospalax galili
AGAATCGAAGAGGTTAAGCACAGTTTCTAAGACCTGGCATTGTCTGACTTCCGAATGCTGGTGACCTCATCTCTTACCCTCTACCCAGGTGAGCCTCCTTTCAGTCCTGGACAAGCCACAGGTGTTTCCACCTCAGTCTGTACTTTTTTTTTCCTTTTACCTCGAAGCTTTGTACTGAGATGTTGGCATGGTTCAGTCTTCTA
>NW_008365243.1:0-203 GCF_000622305.1 Nannospalax galili
AGATATGTATAATTCTTGAATTATTTACTAGTATGGATTTCCCATGTATTACTTAAATGAACAAATTGCATTAAAGTTGGTATAATTTTTAAGCACGTTTTAGAAACATTTTTTCACTCATGATTGGTTCAGATTTCATGACAATTTGCAATTTTTTTTGTGTATTTCATACAGAACATCTTAATCATCTTTATACCCTGCTC
>NW_008365244.1:0-203 GCF_000622305.1 Nannospalax galili
TATAACAGCAATGGAAACGTGAGCAATACAGAAGTCTCATCACACATGTCCATCCTTGCATCTTCCACTTTTTCTACCCACTCTTCCCTGTCAAGCCAATAGATAGAAGATTAGTTGTTTTCTTAAAACAGTTTATAGTCCTGATATCCATGCATTTAGAGCTTCTGATCACAAACTTCTTGAAATGAATGTCAGTCCTTCCT
>NW_008365245.1:0-203 GCF_000622305.1 Nannospalax galili
CAAATGGCCAAATCATGTACCATGTAAATGGTAACCTTTGAATTTGGTGTTTTGATGTCGAATTCGCTACCTGTGAATTCGCTACCCGAATACGCTACCTGTGATACCTGTGCAACTGAAGGTCAGGCAGAGCCTAAGTCCCCCCTCCAAACGAATAAAAAGGACCCAACAGCCCACGGGGTCAAAGGGAGGACAGAAGGGAA
>NW_008365246.1:0-203 GCF_000622305.1 Nannospalax galili
AACAAGGCAATTTTCAAATCTTCATATGAGAGTCCGTTGGAGTTTCTTGACAAGAGCATCATCCCTTGGACTTTAATTTTATAAACCACTTTCATTGCAGAACTCACTGGCACGGGAAATAAATGACATCAGTTCTCCGTTTGTTACTTTTAGAAGCTCATAAGGGTCCAGGAACATCCAGGATGCCTAACCCAAGAACTTCT
>NW_008365247.1:0-203 GCF_000622305.1 Nannospalax galili
TTATTCAGGAGTACCCACAGAAGCCCAATTCAGGTTCCAGTCATGTACACTTATGCTTTCTTCACCTAGTCAAGGCAGGATATGGGCACTCTCAGGAAGTCCACCCTCTCAGGTTGTCTGCTAGGATCTCAGCATTAGCCGACCAAAGCCAGATGTTGTTGGGAGCCAAAAGGCCAGAAGAGAAACATCTTTATGGCTTTGAG
>NW_008365248.1:0-203 GCF_000622305.1 Nannospalax galili
AACAAGGCAATTTTCAAATCTTCATATGAGAGTCCGTTGGAGTTTCTTGACCAGGGCATCATCCCTTGGACTTTAATTTTATAAAGCACTTTCGTTGCAGAACTCACTGGCATGGGAAATAAATGACATCAGTTCTCCGTTTGTTACTTTTTGAAGCTCATAAGGGTCCAGGAACATCCAGGATGCCTAACCCAAGAACTTCT
>NW_008365249.1:0-203 GCF_000622305.1 Nannospalax galili
CTGATACACATCTCTCAAAGTGTTTCTCCAACTTCCAGCTAAGCAACACTGAACACTAAGATTTTGAGTCATGCATTGGGCACCAGTGAAGATCCACACTGGTGCAGTCCTGTTTGATGGAGAAGTCGGTCCCACTTCAGGAAAGTTCCTGAATCACACATGGGTCTGGACATCCTGCTCTGTGATCAAGGGACATCTCTGCT
>NW_008365250.1:0-203 GCF_000622305.1 Nannospalax galili
AGTTTTTCTTCTATTCATTTGTGGTTCTATGGGTTGGATTTAGGGTCTCATACATGCAGACACATACTATAACCATGGGGTTGCCCTCTAAATGTATATAAATAAAAAGTATACTATTTGAGCCCATAAAATATTGAATTTATTAAAATTGCTTGAATTTTATAGGAATTGCATGAAGCCCTTAGATAAATTTCAAACTGACA
>NW_008365251.1:0-203 GCF_000622305.1 Nannospalax galili
GGCCAGCCTGGTCTACATAGCCAGCTGGAGCTACAGGGAGACCCCATCTCAAAAAGATCAAAAAAAGAGCCCTGGTAAGTTAGGGATCATGCATACTTGGACCAGGAAACACATTTTGTGTATTCTGAGCACAAACTTATGACTGGGCTTGAAATGTCATGGGGGATACAATGCCTCAGCAGAAGCAATACAGGTATTGAACA
>NW_008365252.1:0-203 GCF_000622305.1 Nannospalax galili
CTCTCCTACACTCAACGTGCCATCACAGTGCCCCCAATGTGTCACCATAATTCTCAATG
This sequence comes from Nannospalax galili, assembly GCF_000622305.1. NCBI lineage: Eukaryota > Metazoa > Chordata > Mammalia > Rodentia > Spalacidae > Nannospalax > Nannospalax galili. The sequence continues at coordinate 60 of NW_008365252.1, forward strand.
TGGCATCACAATGCTGAATGTCCCCTGACAAGGCCTCAATAGCTCATCACAATGCTCAGTGTGCTATCATAATGCCCCAATGTGTCGTAAAAGTGCTCCTATGTATCATCACAATGCTCCAGTAAGTCATCACAATGCTCAGTG
>NW_008365253.1:0-203 GCF_000622305.1 Nannospalax galili
GTATTAATTCAACTGTGAACCTAAAAATTTGCAGTCACTTTTGAAAGAGATGTATCCTTGCTCTGGAGTGCGTTACTGAATATGTCAAAGCTGTAGTGAAATGCTTCTTCCAATTATACGGCTATTAAAAATTTTTTTAAAGTAGTAAGAAAAAATTACATTTGCCTAGGGATATGAGAGACTTGGTGTTTTCTCCAAGATAT
>NW_008365254.1:0-203 GCF_000622305.1 Nannospalax galili
CTCTCCTACACTCAACGTGCCATCACAGTGCCCCCAATGTGTCACCATAATGCTCAATGTGGCATCACAATGCTGAATGTCCCCTGACAAGGCCTCAATGGCTCATCACAATGCTCAGTGTGCTATCATAATGCCCCAATGTGTCGTAAAATTGCTCCTATGTATCATCACAATGCTCCAGTAAGTCATCACAATGCTCAGTG
>NW_008365255.1:0-203 GCF_000622305.1 Nannospalax galili
TTGGATGAACTCAGAGCTTGGTGGATAATCTTTCTGTTGTACTCTTGCATACGGTTTGCATGTATTTTATTAAGAGTCTTTTTATGTGTCTATGTTCGTCAGAGAGATTGGTCTGTGATTTATGTTGTTGTTGGATCTGTGTCTGCTTTTGTTTTCTGGCAATTCTGGCTTCACAATAAGAATTTGCAAGTGTTCCTTCCTTT
>NW_008365256.1:0-203 GCF_000622305.1 Nannospalax galili
CACCCAATCACCTGCAAGCTACCATCAACTTTTCTTTTTTTCCCAGTTGTAGCATTTTTATTATATTTTAACGTATTTTTACTGAATTTTTGCACATTTCATAAGAAAAATCTTCATCATATTTAGACCCCCCCATCCACACCCTTCCATGCCCCCCCACTGGATTTCATGCATCCTGTCATATATTAAGGCATATCAAATCA
>NW_008365257.1:0-203 GCF_000622305.1 Nannospalax galili
GGAGCATTGTGATGTCATATTGGAGCCTTGTGATGTCACAAAGGAATATTGAGAAGTTATATCATAACATTGTGATGGCACCATGGAGCATTGCAATGTCACATCGGAGCATTGTGTTGGCACAATTGAACATTGAGGAGTCATATTGCAAGATTTTGATGGCATATTGGAGCATTATAACGGTGCATGAGGTGATAGTGTTT
>NW_008365258.1:0-203 GCF_000622305.1 Nannospalax galili
TGTAAGGAAGTCCTGAGGTCACATAGGTCAAAAACCTTAAATAACTACATCAGATTATGCAGGGATATAGATGGCAGCTTCGTGCAAGTCCAGGTCCTAGCAGCTGCCCTGCGTCCACAAAAGTCGAAGGGTCCTAGAATTTTAAATAATGACGACCGTAATTGCTTTAACTGTGGACACCCAGGCCACTTCTGCAGAGACTG
>NW_008365259.1:0-203 GCF_000622305.1 Nannospalax galili
TTCGCTCTTCCACTCTGCTGTTTTTGTTAATAAAAGCACAGCAGTTACTTCATCTTTATCTGTTATAACTAACAGCGAAGAGAAGCACTTTGTTGACATTCTTTTGTCTCCCAGATGTTTGATGTGAGTGCTACTTGGAGAGAAGTGTAAAGATGTGGTTTAGAAAAATAGGTTGACAGCACACGTTTGGGACTTCTTTCTCC
>NW_008365260.1:0-203 GCF_000622305.1 Nannospalax galili
CAGTCTATAAACTCCAGTTCAAGGAGATCTGATGCCCTCTTCTGATCTCCACGGGCATTGCATACATGAGTGCACTTACATGTAGGCAAAACACTCATACACATAAAATAAAAATAAATTTTAAAATAACACAAAACACCAGAAAATTATCAAAATAATTTCAAAAAATGTTTGTCAGCTATTTCTGCATTTTTCTTACAGAT
>NW_008365261.1:0-203 GCF_000622305.1 Nannospalax galili
GTGCCAAAACTATCGCCCTGTGTGCCCTTATATTGCTCCTATATGCCATCATTATGTTTCAATAGGATTTCTAACGTTCCAGTGTGACATCACAATGCTCCAAAGTAACAATGCTATCGCTCCATGTGCCTTTATTGTTCTATTGTTCCGTGAAAATGTTACAATATGACTTCACAATCTTCCATTGTGTCATCACAATGCTC
>NW_008365262.1:0-203 GCF_000622305.1 Nannospalax galili
GAATTTCTATTTATTTATTTTTGTTTTACATGTCTGTGCCTGCATGAGTTTCTGTGCACCATGATCATATAGGTGTCCTCAGAAGCCAGAAGAGGGCATCAGATTCCCCGAAACTGGGATTACAGGTGGTTGTGAATCCCCCAGTGTGGGTGCTAGGAACCAAACCAGATATTCTACAAGAGCAGTAAGTGCTCTTAATCACT
>NW_008365263.1:0-203 GCF_000622305.1 Nannospalax galili
GAAGCAGTATAATAGCACATGGGTCCATAGTGTTGGCACATTGCAGCTTTGCTAGGTCACATTGGAGCATTTTGATGTCATATTTTAGCGTAGTGATGTCAGATTGGTAGATTGTGATGTCACATTGGGCCATAGTGTTGGTACACAGGAGAATTTTGATGACACATTGGAGGCTTCTGATGTCACATTGGGGCATTGTGAGG
>NW_008365264.1:0-203 GCF_000622305.1 Nannospalax galili
CGTCACAAATTTCTGGACATCATTTGTGGCCAAGGGTCATAGCTTACTGCCAAGGGCATCACCTACGTTGATTTGCTGTTCAAACACCAGAACTGCAGTCTTTGCTCAATAAGCCTCATTCAGAGAAGTATTCCAAGCCCAATCTTGATGCTCACCACTGTGTGGTCTCATCTGTAAACAGCATCAGACTCACTGACTTGGAC
>NW_008365265.1:0-203 GCF_000622305.1 Nannospalax galili
AAGGTTATAGAATAAAAACTGAAGTCATTGAAACATCAGTGAATGGTGTGAATAAAAGATCAGAAACAGTCGAGAGTCAATTAGTGAATAAAAGCATAAGTCGGGAAACTATTAAGAATACAACAGAAAGAGGCAAAGGAATGGAGAGGGAAGATATGATCAAAGCACTCTCTATGCATGTATGAACATATCAAAACCATACA
>NW_008365266.1:0-203 GCF_000622305.1 Nannospalax galili
CAAGTTCCAATTTTGATGGATGCTCCTGTCCCTGTCCTTTCAAAGTATGAACTCACTTTAGAAAGTTAGAAAACCAATTAGCAAATCATGAAGCCACAGAAGATTCTTTTATTTTCTCAGCTCCTGGACTATTCTCCAGGCAATTTAGTCATGTTAACATGCAACATAAGACGTCTGCCTGGGACCCTGTGCACTGTGCCTTG
>NW_008365267.1:0-203 GCF_000622305.1 Nannospalax galili
ATGAACGCTCTTAGGAACTGGCTGGCCCATCTCCCCTGTATCAGATGCAGACACAGGGACTGAATCCATAGTCTTTAGAAGTGAGACCAAGGTAATGTATGGACTGATCTCACCCAGAACTGAATGGGACTAACCCAATGACACTGACTCATAAAGCAGACAATTTAATTTTCAGAAATTTTATTAGCTATTTGTTAAATACC
>NW_008365268.1:0-203 GCF_000622305.1 Nannospalax galili
CAACTTTATCCTCCAGTGCTGATATTATGTTTTCCATTTCATTCATTCTAGAGGTGTGACTTTCCCCTGTTGTTTCAAGTTGGCTTATTGAGGTTTTCACTTCTGCATTTCTGCCTGAGTTTTTGTCAGTGTTTCTATGTCTTTTGTGAATCCATTCAGAAGTTTATCCCTATTTTCTTTTAGTTCTTTGATTTGTTTGTTCA
>NW_008365269.1:0-203 GCF_000622305.1 Nannospalax galili
GGCTACCGTTTTGGTAAACAACCTAGACAGAGCATGCGCTGGAAATCCCCAGCGCCTAGGTCCGAGAGGCATGTATCAGGTGATCCAATAGAGTTATGCCACATACTAGGCGGGGACAATTTGCTATATAAGCGGCCGAGTGCCTCGGGTTAGGGTCGGTCTTCTGGTTCTCCTAAGAGCTTGCTGCACTGCCTGTCGAGATG
>NW_008365270.1:0-203 GCF_000622305.1 Nannospalax galili
GGATGCTGTTTGGGAAGTGGGTATATAGATGAATAACTTTGTTTGGGATATTCTGAATGATATACATACAAAAAATCATTAATTAAAATTGAGTTATACTTGAGGAAGAAGCAAAAAAAATTACTTCATGTTAATTAGGAGAGGTGATAAACATTACTATTGAAATCTACCTGATGGCTTTATATCCATACTCAGGTGCCAAG
>NW_008365271.1:0-203 GCF_000622305.1 Nannospalax galili
ACCCATACCAGAATGTAGCTCAGTCGTGGAGCACATACATAGCTTGCACAAGGTTCTGGGTTTAATCCCTCATTCCTCTCTCACAGATGAATAAAAAGTAAACAAATAGAATAAAAACCCTAAGATATGATTTGTTATGTGCCGGAGCTAAGACCTAAGTCCAGAGCAGTCTAAATTAATTTGTTAATTAACTAAGTATGTGG
>NW_008365272.1:0-203 GCF_000622305.1 Nannospalax galili
TGGTAGTACCTGGGCTGACTTCCTATCTTTGAGGAACTCTCACAGCTGTCTGATGAACATGCGTGGAAATTGAAGGTGTGTGTGTGATACCAGAAAGCTAAAGTGGGAGAGATCTCTGGGGAGTTGTTCTGTCTACAGGATATAGCCTCTACCTACCAATTTGGGCTTACAAAGAAAAAGAGTACAGACTGGGGAGATGGGTC
>NW_008365273.1:0-203 GCF_000622305.1 Nannospalax galili
TCCTCCCACTGAGTGGGCTTCAAGTCCAGTTAGGTAGCCATTGATTGCCCTTAAGAAAAAAAATTCCCCTACTGCACCAATGTCCTTTCCTGCGTTAGTCATTGATTTGTTACTAGGCCTTGATTCTGGGGTTGGCCTATCGACTGATATTGTCCCTTAGCAGCTTGTATAGTGCTCTCCAAAGCTATGATAGACAGCCTTCA
>NW_008365274.1:0-203 GCF_000622305.1 Nannospalax galili
TTGTAATGCCACAATGAGAATTGTGATGACACATTGGAGCATTGTGATGTCCCGTTTGGGGATCAAGAGGGGACACTGAGCACCGTTTTGACATATTGAGCATGATGACGACGACACAATGGATCATTTTATGACAAAATGAGGCATTGTGTTTGTACAATGAGCGTTGTGATGGCACAATGGAACATTGTGAAGTCATATTG
>NW_008365275.1:0-203 GCF_000622305.1 Nannospalax galili
ACCCGAATGGGCAGGGCCATGGCTTTGAGTTGGACCACAACCAGGGGCAGGGGCTTAGCGAGGCCAACTCCCCCAGTTTCGGCCCAGGAAGAAGGGAACTCCTACAACCAGGAGCTCATGTCTCCCTGGCCCCCCTTTTCTAGAGCTGCCATGAATAGGTGATATTCATCAGCCAGAGATAAAGACAACACATGTACTGGCTG
>NW_008365276.1:0-203 GCF_000622305.1 Nannospalax galili
CTCTTCTGATCTCCTTGGGCATTGCATGACACAGGTGCACTTACATACATGTAGGCAGTGCACTCATATACAAAAAATAAAAATAAAAATATTTAAAAGATTTATTTTTATTTTATGTGTATGTTTTGCCTACATGTATGTAAGTGTACCAAGTGCATGCAATGCCCATGGAGGCCAGAAGAGAGCATCAGATCCCCTGGAAC
>NW_008365277.1:0-203 GCF_000622305.1 Nannospalax galili
GTGACACGAACATGTGCACGTGAGAGAGGGAGGGTGACACGACCATGTGCATATCAGAGAGAGCACGTGACACGACCATGTGTACATCAGAGGGGGCAGGTGATATAACCATCTGCACATCAGAGGGGATAGGTGTCACGACCATGTGCAGGTCAGAAGGGGAAGGTGACACGACCATATGCACGTCAGAGAGGCAGGTGACA